>NC_079196.1:232508292-232808292 GCF_029499605.1 Hyla sarda
CAATGATTGTAGTATATATATATGTGTATATATATATATATATACATACATACAATGTTACAACTGACTGTAGCATATTTATACAATGTGCACAATTACTGTAGTATATTTATACAATGTGCACAATTACTGTAGTATATTTATACAATGTGCACAATTACTGTAGTATATTTATACAATGTGCACAATTACTGTAGTATATTTATACAATGTGCACTGACTGTAGTATATTTATACAATGTGCACAATGACTGTAGTATATGTATACAATGTGCACAATGACTGTAGTATATTTATACAATGTGCACAATGATTGTAGTATATATATATATGTATATATATATATATATATATATATATATATATACATACAATGTTACAACTGGCTGTAGCATATTTATACAATGTGCACAATGACTGTAGTATATTTATACAATGTGCACAATTACTGTAGTATATTTATACAATGTGCACAATTACTGTAGTATATTTATACAATGTGCACTGACTGTAGTATATTTATACAATGTGCACAATGACTGTAGTATATTTATACAATGTGCACAATGACTGTAGTATATTTATACAATGTGCACAATTACTGTAGTATATGTATACAATGTGCACAATTACTGTAGTGTATATATATACAATGTGCACAATGACTGTAGTATATTTATACAATGTGCACAATGACTGTAGTATATTTTTACTATGTGCATTGGCTGTAGTATATTTATACAATGTGCACAATGACTGTAGTATATTTATACAATGTGCACAATGACTGTAGTATATTTATACAATGTGCACAATTACTGTAGTATATTTATACAATGTGCACAATGTCTGTAGTATATTTATACAATGTGCACAATGTCTGTAGTATATTTATACAATGTGCACAATGACTGTAGTATATTTATACAATGTGCACAATGACTGTAGTATATTTATACAATGTGCACAATTACTGTAGTATATTTATACAATCTGCACTGACTGTAGTATATTTATACAATGTGCACAATTACTGTAGTATATTTATACAATGTGCACAATGTCTGTAGTATATTTATACAATGTGCATAATGTCTGTAGTATATTTATACAATGTGCACAATGACTGTAGTATATTTATACAATGTGCACAATGACTGTAGTATATTTATACAATGTGCACAATGTCTGTAGTATGTTTATACAATGTGCACAATGTCTGTAGTATATTTATACAATGTGCACAATGTCTGTAGTATATTTATACAATGTGCACAATGACTGTAGTATATTTATACAATGTGCACAATTATAGTATTATATTTATACAATGTGCCCTGACTGTAGTATATTTATACAATGTGCACAGTGTCTGTAGTATATTTATACAATGTGCACAATGTCTGTAGTATATTTATACAATGTGCACAATGTCTGTAGTATATTTATACAATGTGCACTGTCTGTAGTATATTTATACAATGTGCACAATGTCTGTAGTATATTTATACAATGTGCACTGTCTGTAGTGTATTTATACAATGTGCACAATGTCTGTAGAATATTTATACAATGTGCACTGACTGTAGTAAATTTATAACATGTGCTACACAAAAATCATGGGCTGACCACAGTGTTCTCTGCTGACACCTCTGTCCTTGTAAGGAACTGTCCAGAGAAGGAGAAAATCCACTCTCTGCTACCTGACATGGACAGAGGTTGCAGCAGAGTGCACTGTGGTCTGATTGGAAAGAACTACAAAACTTCCTATGGAGCATACAGCAGCTGATACGTATGGGATGATTTAAGATTTTTAGATAGAAGTCATTTGCAAATCTGTTTAACTTTCCGGCATCAGTTGGTTAAAAAAAAAAAAAATACCCCTTTAATTCAGCTTTGTTAACATAGACATGCCAGAGTGCTGTAAAGAGAGTCTGTGATTATTTCTGAGCTGACTGACTAGCGGAGAGGCTGACGCGGAGAGGCGGATGTCTGCCCGCTCTCTCTGAGCTTACTCGGCATCATTCCAAGGCGCTATTTCTCCCAGCACTCTTGAGGACATTATCGGGATCACCAGTCAGTTATAAATCAAACTTTGCATATAAAATGAAAAACACCAACAATGAGCGGACCTACAAACTGCAACAGTGAAATAAAACAACTTCAAGTCTATAAAGCAGAAAAATAGAGGATTTACATGAAAACATTCAGTCCATTACGGTCTCTTACCAACGGGATGGAAAATGAAATTGAGAGAACAAATGTGAACTCAGCCTAACATTAACCCTGGAAGGACTGGAGACCTATAGACTATGGTTTCTGAGTTTGATAAACATTATGGTCGGCCTCCTATAGGATCATTTGTGCATGGTACTATATGTGGCACAGGTGGCACCTCGTTGCCTTTGGTCAATTAACTTCTTGGTGACTTCTGATGTCATAGAAGGCGGTCTGATAAATGACAACTTCTGTAAAGTGCTGAGCGTTACAGTAAAGAGTCGCACAGCACTTGGCGTCGTGTACTTTCATTTGGTCACAATAAACTAGAACTTTGGACTCCTCCATGAACACAGAGAAAATCTCGGAGACTCGCAGTCAGCCATGGATATGAAGGAGCTGAGGGATAGCATTCGGAACTTCAGCTTTGACCAGTGTCCTAAAAGAGGCCAAGGATTCAGCAGAGTTCTTCTTCAACTTTTTGGCTTTCTGGGCCATGGAAAATCCTGCTTTATTAACACCTGTAAGTTTGTCTGGGAAGAAGGGGAGTATGAGAACTGGGCACAAGCTGCAGGTGTGGATGAAGGTCATACCTTGGAGAGGAGATCCTACCCTCTGACACACAACATCACCCTGGTGGACAATCGGGGCTTCTCCATAATGGGCGGGTATGAGACTGGAGAGATCTTCGCTCAGCTGGGTGAGTGCTCTGTAGAAACATAGAAGGTGGATGGCAGCAGAAAAAGTCCACATGGTCCATCTAGTCTACTCTCTGTCCTACAGGAAACCTGTTACCCCTAGATACCCCCGTGGAGTGGAATGAAGGATTTGGTCTTGCAGGGAGAATAATAGAAGCTGAAAAGTGTATAAACAAGTCAGACTTCATTGTCCCTATCTTCATCTACAGGTGAGACTGTGCCCTGTGCTCTGTATATACTACACTGCTACTATGGAGGGGAGGCTGAACTCCATTAGTCTTCTGTATCTACAGAGGATGAGAAAGATTAGCTCATATTGTCTTCTTAATCTACTGGGAGAGGTAGGCTGAGCTTCTATTGTCTTCTCTATCTACAGCTTTGTAAAACTAAAAGTTTTAAATAAAGGTTTAACTCACACTCATTAAGGGGTTAAACAATAGATCTTTTTATTATTATTATTATTACAAATTCCCTTGTAAAATACAATCTACGGAAAATGCCGACTACGAGCTTCATAGAGGTAACAAATTGCTTTTATTGGAAGCTTTTTAAGATCACTTGGGAAATTAGGACGGACACAGTCGACACATTTCAGGCCACATACAGTCCTTACAATACAGAAATTTAGGTCACTACTGTGGTAGATGTATACAGTGACATTGGCTAATCCCTCAACACTGATGTTAAAATTGAGACATTCGCCAGTATATCCTTATATAAAGGACACACCAGAGCCCGCACACCAACGCCAAGGTTTCTCAGATGGCACGGGACCTAACGCTAACCTACCTGTGCGTAATAAGCAAAAACCAGGGGCCAGTGGGCAATTACAGCAGCACGAGGTCGACATGCAGCCTGCTCCCAGTTTCCTCCAGCGTGACTGAGCACACATACAATGGAAGGGGGGAGAGAGGCTACAAGCCCCACCCAAGTTGGCAAATACAGTCCTTAGTCATAGTCCCTGAACTGACATAATTGTGAGGAAAGAAAATGTTCTCTGCATGAAACCACCGGCACCGGTAAAGAGTCTTCTCATCCACCGGATTCATTCATTATCTGTGAAGAAAATTCCATGTACAATATGAGACAGAACCAAGTGAGTCTCTGGATTCTCAGGGCTGAGGTGGCCATAAAGTCACTGTTCACATTGAGGGTTAATGACATCAATAGGTTTTTATTATATAATTTGTATATTTATTATTTCATGGTTTTATTTCCATCAGTGTGAAGAAAGGAATTGTCCCAGGAGAGATGGACCATCTGCGAGAGCTGATTGTGACCTCCAGAGACCTCACAGGTAAATGTCCTCTAGTCAGATGGAACCATCTCAGGGTTTGTTGACTTTCTATCTCTCTTGGATTGGGAAAGTTGCTTAAAGGGGCACTCTGAAAGTGTATAGCTCCAGAAAGTTATACAGATTTGTAAAGTATTTTTGTATAAAAATCTTAACCCTTCTAGTACTTATCAGCTGCTTTATGCTCCAGAGGAAGTTGTGTAGTTCTTTCCAGTCTAACCAGAGTGCTCTCTGTGACACTCTTTTTATTATAAAAGTACAAAACTTATCCAATACAACAAAAAAACAAGCTTCACCAGCTATAATATAAATCGAAAACAAAACCCTGCCTAACCGGCCAGCCCAGCTTTACAAAGCAAAAAGAAAACAACAAAACCACACTGACACACATACCGAAAATAAACATAAAAACAGCACAACTTGGCTTATCAAAATATAAACATAAAATTAGCACTACCTGGCTGTAACTCAAACCATCCAAAGTAAAAAAACAGCACCACTTGGCTTATCAACACATAAAATTAACACTTCCCGGCTGTAACTCAAAACCATCCATACTCGGGAAACAAAACAAAGGAAAAAAATTAAAATAAACAAAAATACATATCAACACAATAACTGGTCTGACTGCCATGACTATAATATGAGACAATATAAAACAATATAGATACAAAATCACATTAATAGAAATAAATAAAATATATTATATAAACATAAATATATGCACCCTATTTACATAAACCTACAAAATCAACAAAAAAACCCTAGGAAAATCCCTACACTAGAACTGTGCCCTCACCCACACCACTCCTCCTGCACATGGGTCAGAGTCCATACCGTTCCTCTACAGTTTACAAAGTCCTGTCCTTAACTGACCCATGTCAGGTCCCCCAAAAACACAAAAACACACCACGACACACAAATACACCCTTCCCACCTATCACTCCACCCAACCAACTTATACACAAACTTAAACATACTAACTTACACACACTGAACCACAACCCACTTTGGGCCCAAGTTTGGTCGCCTGTAAGCCCTTCATGCCATATCAGCTTAAAACAAAACAAAAAAGCTAGCGTGTGCATGCATTAGCCCACCACCAGGAAGAAGGATGGCAGACTTGATACATCAAAATAATTTTAAACTCTTTCCCTAACTCCCCCTACAATTCTCCCTAATTCTATCCCCCCATTAAAACTAACCCTACTCTCACCCTATCTCTATCCCTAGAACACTTCCCCTATCCAAAACAAGGGTACTCTTCCCAAAAGATTTAGTACCTAGGGCACATCGAAAGAAAACCCTCTCCACAGGAGAGAAGCCCTACTGGTACCAAGACTGCCATACTCCAAAGACCTGATCTTCCCGATTTCTACAGACCTCCACCTCGGAGAGGATTTTCTGTTGGGTCGACACTAAACACCGTGCGTTCCGCGTGTAGTACCTAACCACTAAGCTAACTAAGAATAAAGTGCCCTGGTCTCGGCCACCCAAGTTCCTAAATGCCCCATAAGCCCACTCCGGGTAGGTAAGGCTGGCAAGTTGACTCCAGCCGATGGAAGCACCCACCCAGTTGTAGACCCCTATATTAAAGGGACAATGAAGCAGGAAGTGGTCAATGCTTTCCAGCGTGTCCCCACACTCTTCTCGGGGACATCCCCGGTCATCAGAGTTCCTATACTTCAGGTTGTCCCTTACACATAGCTTCCCCTGAAAGCAACGCCAGGCCAAGTCCCAAAACTTCTGGGGGATCCTTTACATGTTTAAAAGGTACAACCCCACCCTCAGACCTGGGCAGTCCTTGAGCGCCAGAGGCTTCTGGAAGTGGGTCAATAGAACCCGTTTGTCAAGGAACTGCCTTGACTGGGTCCTGATCTCCCACACTCCCAGACCCCACCGACGTATTGCCTTCAGAGTTGGGGTAGCGTAAGCCGGAAGATATCCATGGGGCGTACGGAGGTCCTTCACTCGCCCTCCTCTCTCCCATTTCTGAAAGAAAGGCCGAAACCATTCCCTGCAGGACAGTACCCACGGAGGAGCCCTCTCTTTCCAGAGGTTTGAGATGTTAGCTTTCAAGAAGGTGTCCGTAAAGAACACCACCGGGTTTACAATAGATAAACCCCCTAGTCTCCTCGTGTGGTACGTAACCTCCCTCTTGACTAGGTTCATCCTGTTCCCCCATAACAGTTGAAAAAACAGGCTGTAGACCCTAGTGTAGTAAGCCTCTGGCAAGATACATACACTGCCCAGATAGATAAACAAGGGGAGCAGGTACGATTTGATCAGGTGTACCCTCTCCCTGAGGGTCAAAGACCAACCCTTCCACTGGTCCACCTTCTGAGTGGCATCCTGGAGCTTACCATCCCAGTTTATTGGTGGAATAATCATCCTGGCCGAATGTGATGCCTAAGACTTTTGCTGATTCTTGGGGCCCTGGAAGGGTGTCCGGGAGATCAAACGTGGGATCCCCCCTCCCAGCCAGAGACTCTCACACCTATCCCGGTTGATCTTAGAACCGGATGCCTCCGAATAAGGTTCCATCTCCGACATCACCACATCGACCTCCTCTCTCGAGGAGACGAAAATAGTGACATCGTCAGCGTACGCCACTACCCTCTGGATGGCCTCCGGCTCTGCCAGACTCATCCCAACTCCCGCCAAATGTCCGCGACTCACCCTCCTAAGGAAGGGATCGATGGCGAACACATATAACAGCGGGCTCAAAGGGCAAGCCTGATGGACTCCAGACCCCAGTCCAAAAGAGAGGCCAGACCAACCGTTCACCAGTGGGAAACTCTCTGCCCCTGCATACAAGATCTTAAGCCAATTAACAAAAGTACTCAATAAGCCATATCTCAGGAGGACGGACCAGAGGTAGTCGTGATTCACCTGATCAAATGCTTTGGCCTGATCCAAGGACAGTAAGTACCCCTTCCAGAAACCTGCACTACTCCACTCCACTGCCTCCCTGACATTAAGGACAGCACTTAAGGTGCTTCAGCCAGGAACAGTGCAGTGCTGGGCCTCCGAAAGGAGCCGGGGTTCAAACTTCACCAACCAATTAAACAGTATATTAGACAGAAGCTTCCTGTCCGTATTGAGAAGAGCTATGGGCCTCCAATTCTCAATACGGCTGGGATCTTTACCCTTTGAGAGAAGAATCAGGGCTGACCTCCTCATTGACTTCGGCAGAGTGCCCGAGGAGAGACACTCATTGAATACGTCAGTCAAGAGGGGAACTAAAGACTCCTTAAAGGGGACCTCTCATCAAATAAACTTTTGATATATTTTAGATTAATGAATGTTGAATAACTTTCCAATAGCATGTTAATGAAAAATATGCTTCTTTCTATTGTATTTTTCCCGATCAGTCCTGTCAGCAAGCATTTCTGACTCATGCTGGAGTCCTAAACACTCAGAGCTGCCAGCCTGCTTTGTTCACAGCCAAACAGGCTGTGAACAAAGCAGGCTGGCAGCTCTGAGTGTTCTCCTTTGTGAACAAAGCTGACTGGCAGCTCGTAATGTTTAGGACTCCAGCATGAGTCTGAAATGCTTGCTGCCAGGACTGGAAGGGAGACCCCTAGTGGTCATTTCTTCAAAGTGGAAAATTAAATAGAAAGAAGCATATTTTTTAATAACATGCAATTGTGAAGTTATTCTGCATACATTAATCTATAATATATCAAAAGTTTTTTTTTGATGAGAGGTACCCTTTAAAGGTCCTGTACCACTCAGATGTTAAGCCATCCGGACCTGGCGACTTCTTGGGGGCAAGCACCTCGATCGCCAGTCTCTCTTCCTCTTCCCTGATCTCTTCTTCCAAAATGCCAAGAGAGGGGTCTCAGGAATGGCTTAAGCCAGGAAACCCGACATCACATCCCGATCCAGATCCTTCTTTCCCAAGAGGTGTGAGTAGAAGGATCTGACGACCTCCAAGATCCCCGATCTGGACCGATTCAGAGATCCCATACTATCAATCAATCCTTAAATGACTTTACTACTCACTGACATCTTGAACTTTTTATAAGGGTCGGGCGAGCGGTACCTCCCGTAATCCCTCTCAAAAACCAAAGATGCGTACCTATCGTACTGACACCTCATCAGCAAGGATTTCACTCTGGAGATATCCTCTCGTCTACCTCCAGTCGAGACAAGGAGCTCGAGTTTCCTCCTCAGACCCTGATCCAGGGGATACCTGTTCAGGGACCTGAGGCTCGAGAGCTGGCGGAAGAACCTCGCAACCTGCTTCTTGAATATCTCCCACCACTCTGACTTACTACTACATAGATCCAGTAAAGGTACCTGACTCTGAAGAAAATCCTCAAAGGACTGTCTTATCTCCGCTTCCTCCAGGAGGGACGAATTTAGCTTCCAATAACCTTTTCCCATCCTGTGGGTCTCTGAAACATTCAGGGAAAACAAAATCATACAGTGATCGGAGAACTCCACCTCAACCACGGACACTGCGGAAGAGACGGCTTCCTCCTTTAAATAAAACCTGTCTATCCTAGACCTGCGACTACCTCGATGATAGGTGAAACCCGTGTGGCCCGAGGGGCTCCGGATGTGGGCGTCCTCTAGGCGAGCTTCTCTAGCTATGCTAATCAGCGCCACACTATCGCAAGTCAGCGGACCATTGGAGCCTCTCCTATCTTGGGACCTCGTGACATTATTGAAGTCCCCTCCAAAGATCACTTGCCGACTTGTAAAAATAAAGGGCTTAATGCTCATAGAGAGATCTTTACGGCCCCGCTTAGTTTGCGGAGCATAGATGTTAATGGGCCGGAGCTCTTGTCCCTTCATGAAGACATCTAAGATCAGGCACCTCCCCATTTCTAATTCAATAACCCGTCGGCATTCAACAGGAGCCGTAAAAAGGACCGCCACCCCACTATACGGCTCAGCCGCAAGAGACCAATGGGAGGGACCGCGCCTCCACTCTCTTCTGGCTTTTACCAGGGAGGCTAGATCTGACAACCTGGTCTCCTGTAAAAAGAAAATGTCGGCTTCAACAAGGCCGAGAAAATCAAAGGCTGCAAATCTAGCCGTATCCGACTTTATGCTGGCACAGTTAATAGATGCCAGCATCAATAGGGTGAGTGCCGCCATACAGAGTGATTAAATTAGACGGTCACACCCTTTACTTTTGTTTTCCCTTCTTTTTTGCCCCCGAAGAAGATGAGAGGGCAGGACCACTCTTGGATCTTTTTCTTTGATTCAGACAGATCCATATTATCCCCATCTCCGTCCAGCGCTGGTCTAGCCCTGCCCTCTGAGGAAGGTGCCTCAACAGGACAGGGCCCAGTTCCCCCCAGAGGCTCTATCTCCCTAGGCACCTCACCCTCACCTTCCCCCTCCAAGGAGGGGGAGGAGATGGTATCAAGGACGAGGTACCGGTTTGACAGGTCAATCAGAGGGGGGAAGTCAGGCTTCCGTTTTTAACCTGGCCCTTAGTACAAGGAACAGAGGGCTCTGACCTCTTCTTTCTCCCTTACCTTTTGCCCTTGTCTTTCTTTTTGGGCCTCTCCCCACTCTCCTCATCCACACTTTCATAGTGGGAGGAATCGAATGGGTTGGCCATATTGCCTTCCTCTCTGTGAAGCCTCCTCATCTCCTCATCCAGCACATTCTCCTACAGGGCTTCAGTGGTTACAGGGCCAGCTTCAGGAGCAGGGGCCGGAGCTACCCCCGTCACCTGGGTACTCTCCAGCTCCCTACTCCTTCTACGATTTTCTTCCCGCCTTAGTTTGGCGGGGTCCTTTTTCCTCCTCACAAGCCCTGTTGCACCCCCATTCCTGCCCATACCCTCCCCGGCCAAGGCAACTTCACAGATCTCCTCAGCCGGAGCGGCCGCTGCATGGGCGAAGGCGCTAGGACAACGGCTAAAAGGGTGCCTGAGGACACCACACAGGTAGAACCGGATCTGCCTACAGAATGCGGCCAGATGACCCACCCCACCACACAAAGCGCAGACCTGTACAGTACAGGCTGCGCTAAAGTGGGTGGGGCTGCCACACCTGTGACAGACCTTAGGCTAACCCTGGTAGAAGACCTGGATCCTATCACGTCCAAGGAAGGCGGCTGACGGAATGTGGGCAACTGTACTCCCTGAACGCTTGAGTTTGACGGAAAACGTCCAGGCCCCAGACCAGATCCCATGCTCATTCAAGTTTTTCTTGGGCATGTCCGTCACATCCCCATACCGTCCGAGCCAGGTCATGATGTCATAACAAGAAAGCAACTCGTTACGGGTCAAAACGGTCACTTTCTTGACAGAGTTCTCATGGGAAAATGCCTTAACGGCAAAATCCCACCAGCCAGGCTTGTTTTTTGCCACTTCGTAGTTCGACCAGAAGAGTTCGAGACCCTCTGGCCTAACAAAACTGACATCAAACTCAGACGAACTGTAAGGATGAATCAGGGCAAAGATGTCACTCACCCTGAATTCCATCTGAAGGAGGCGCTCAACCACTTTTACGCGAGGTGGGCACGCATCCTCGCCCCTCCAAATCAGACGGACCACATTCCTACGGTTATTGTCCTTCCCGGTTGTCGGGAGGGAACAGACCATCTCCCCATTCCGCTCTTGGAAAGCCCCCAAACCGTGCCTCTCTATCCAGAAAGACAGGTCGACCTCACCCCTTCCCTCTACCTGGATCGACCTGTCACCCCCTGCGTAGAGCCTCCAGGAGGCGCTATTGCAAATGGCCCCCAGGGCCCGACGGAGACGGGGACCCCCCGGAACCCTTGGCAGAGACATTAGCATAGCTCCCAGGAGCAGTCACTGCCAGGGTGGCAGCCGGACCAGACCCAGACCCAGAGCCAGAACCACTTACAACACCATTCACACCACTACTCTCAACCTCTTTATTTCTAACCATACTACTACCACTCCCATCAACATTCACTCCACTGACACTCCCACATACACTCCTCTCACCCACAACACTACTACACCCATCAATATCACATCCTACATTTTTGTCCTGACTAACAAATTCTGGGCTGGCTGGGATGTCTTTTAGTATGGCTGGCTTTAGTACAGTCCTGGCTTAGCCGCTTCTGGGGTCGACGCAAATGGCTTCTCCTTCATGGTTGATATTATATCCTGATTCTGGGTCTGCCCCACCGGGCGCACCCTAGCTACTCCCACAGTGCCAGCACCTGCTTTACCCGACTGCACAGGCTCTGTGTTTAATCCCGGCACCCGGATACTCCCCCCCCTCACAGGGGAGTGCCCTGCAGAGCCAGTAATGCCTACAGTACTCAGGGAACCGCCCCCGAGCACACGGCGTTATAACTCGCATTGCCCACCATGAGCCCATCCTGCCCCTCCCTACCGGCAGGATGGGTGGGCTTCACATCTATCGCGTCCGCAGCTTTTACTGACGCCATGCTGTATCCCCCATGCTGGCTCCGCTCCACCACAGAAACGGGGTCTGGCAGTCTGGAGGACCCAGCAGCCTGAACCAGCTTTGCAGCTGGCCCAGACTGCTGGAAAGGACGGAACACATAATGCACAGTTTCCTGGGTCTTCTGTTTTTTTGCTTTTCTCTTTACTAATATGTCATCACAATGGTCATCACCAAATGTAAAATTCTCGAGGTGGGCTGGAGACTCCTGCATCACTATAGTCCTCAGCAATCCCCCCAGCCTCACTCTCCACATCATCATCCTCACTATCTCTTAGCGGTAGTGCCACCTGAGCCGACTCTATGTAGCTGACCTGAGTCTTAGTGGTCTGGGTGTCACAGGGAGTAGGTCAGGCAATACATCATCCTCCACAACCTGTACAACTTCTTCTCCTCCTCCTTTACACCAACACCACCATCCTCTCTTTCTTCACCGCCACTACTCTCCCCATCATCCACCTTCACCTTACCTGGGGATTTCATGGTGGCAAACCGATCCTCGTCCTCCCTGAAGATACCGCTCCCCTTGAGGATCTCTGCTCTCCTCTCCTCCAGCTTTGCAATGTCATTCTTCAGGGCTGTAATCCTCTTTTTCAATTCCAGCTTATTCCTTTTGTACCCAGAGCTTGCCAGATTCTGGGCAGGTCCTCTTTCACCAACCTAAGCTCCCTACCACAGTGGTCGTATTCCGCAAACCGTGCGGTCATGCGGGAGCAGTAGGTCTCACTGGACTCTTTGGGCCCCCTCTCAGCCCACAACTCAATACTTTTCCTCCTCGGCTTCCTTCCACTGGATCTCTGGCTGGCACCCATTGCCGGAGGAGCAGAGCCGGCATTGCTGCAGACTCTGCCAGATCTTCTTCCTACGGCCGGAAAAATGGCTGACGCTGTTTTCTCTCCATCCCCCGCCAGCCTGGAAAAACGGGGAATGGAGGCCCTGGGCTCCATGCAGGGAGGCTCTCCCCAGGAGCCTGACACTGGGAAGGCTGATGGATCACCTGCTCTGGTCTGATCTGCTGGAAGTTTGTGGAGCTCAACAAGGGACACAACCGTACGCTGCTCACACTAAAAATGCTCTGGACTGCTGTGTTCACAGGATGTGCTCTCTGCTGACACCTCTGTCCATGTCAGGAACTGTCCAGAGCAGGAACAAATACCCATAGTAAACCTCTCCTGCTCCAGACAGTTCCTGACATGATAGGAAATGTGGAAAATGACCTTGGCAGCAGGCACTCAGTAATCCGATAGAAAGTAGTGCACTCAGGTCATGGAGTAGGAAAGTTCAGCAACTTTATTGATGTACAGCAATGACACGTTTTGGGGTTAATCCACCGCTTCCTCATATTGACAAAGTACATACATAGGATAAAGCATGTGGAGTTTATATAATAATAGTAATTAACACACAAAATAGAGGACATCATGATGTTGTATCACATATTTTTTGTCACATGTTCACATTGTTTTGATGCCCTGTGAGGACGCCTCTGACCGTGACACCTATATATGATGTCACACCACAGGCGAAAGTCACATACCGGCTTGAGGAAGCGCTGTGATTGCGTGAAACAGTCTGTCCTGGTCCTATTATATATAAAATATGTAATATATAATATTTATTTATTTTATATATATTCTTGCCCTCACCCTTTCCCTGCCATCTCCCCTAATATATTTAATTTATGTTCATTTATTTAATTCCAATCTACAGGATGGGCCATTTATATGGATACACCTTAATAAAATGGGAATGGTTGGTGATATTAACTTCCTGTTTGTGGCACATTAGTATATGTGAGGGGGGAAACATTTCAAGATGGGTGGTGACCATGGCGGCCATTTTTAAGTTGGCCATTTTGAATCCAACTTTTGTTTTTCCAATAGGAATCAAACTTATTGGGAATTTCACAAGAAAAACAATGATGTTCTTGGCTTTAACGTAACTTTATTCTTTCATGAGTTATTTACAAGTTTCTGACCACTTATAAAATGTGTTCAATGTGCTGCCCATTGTGTTGGATTGTCAATGCAACCCTCTTCTCTATATACTGCTATATACTACTGTTACGCCTAGCGCTCCGGGTCCCCGCTCCTCCCCGGAGCGCTCACGGCGTCTCTCTCCCTGCAGCGCCCCGTTCAGTCCCGCTGACCGGGAGCACCGCACTGACATGGCCGTCGGGGATGCGATTCGCACAGTGGGACGCGCCCGCTCGCGAATCGCATCCCAAGTCACTTACCCGTCCCGGGCCCCTCCTGTCATGTGCTGGCGCGCGCGGCTCCGCTCTCTAGGGCGCGCGCGCGCCAGCTCTCTGAGACTTAAAGGGCCAGTGCACCAATGATTGGTGCCTGGCCCAATTAGCTTAATTGGCTTCCATCTGCTCACTGGCTATATCTGATCACTTCCCCTGCACTCCCTTGCCGGATCTTGTTGCCTTGTGCCAGTGAAAGCGTTTAGTGTTGTCCAAGCCTGTGTTACCTGATCTCCTGCTATCCATCTTGACTACGAACCTTGCCGCCTGCCCCGACCTTCTGCTACGTCTGACCTTGCCTCTGCCTAGTCCTTCTGTCCCACGCCTTCTCAGCAGTCAGCGAGGTTGAGCCATTGCTAGTGGATACGACCTGGTTGCTACTGCCGCAGCAAGACCATCCCGCTTTGCGGCGGGCTCTGGTGAACACCAGTAGCCTCTTAGAACCGGTCCACCAGCACGGTCCACGCCAATCCCTCGCTGACACAGAGGATCCACTACCTGTAAGCCGAATCGTGACAACTACTATATACACCGCAGGAGAAATGCTAGCACAGGCTTCCAGTATCCATATACACTGCTATATACTACTATATACACCGCAGGTGAAATGCTAGCACAGGCTTCCAGTATCGGTATACACTGCTATATACTACTATATACACCGCAGGAGAAATACCAGCAAAGGCTTCCAGTATCCGTATACACTGCTATATACTACTATATACACCACAGGAGAAATACCAGCACAGGCTTCCAGTATGCGTATACACTGCTATATACTACTATATGAACTGCAGGAGAAATGCTAGCACAGGCTTCCAGTATCCGTATACACTGCTATATACTACTATATACACCGCAGGAGAAATGCTGGTAATTGTAATATGCAGATTACCGTCTCCATTGCAGTGATTTAATCTTTTCCCGCCATCCGCTCATTATTGCTCTGCACGTCTACATGATACTGTGACCTTCGTGCATTTACCTCCACTCAGCTCCTCACTGACTTTGCATTCGGCTTTTCCAGATACCGATAGCGAAGCCAGTGTTCTCTATGCGCCGCTCTATTACAGCCACGATCTCCGCTCACGCCCCCTTCACCATTGGCTGACGGAGACCACGTGCCCGGCATCTTAGTGACGCGTTCCTATTAACCAGCTCCTGCTTACTAGGGCGCTGTGGCGTGCCGGTGTTTACATCCATCACACGCAGGGACGTTATAGTCGCATTATCCAAGCCTCTCATTCACTTAATCCCGGACACAATATAATGTATCTGGTTTCCTACATTGAATACGTTTGGTTTAATGAATTGTTTTTCTGTTTGGCTCCGTTCTTCTAGTCAGGCTCTCCCCACACCCCGGCTATCTGTTATGTACATTTGACCCTTTCACCTTTGCACTGTCCTCCATTTTGTGTGTTAATTACTATACTTATATAAGCTCCCCATGCTGTATCCTATGTATTTACTTTGTCAATCTGAGGAAGGGGTGGATTAACCCCAAAACGTGTCATTGCTGAACATCAATAAAGTTTACTGAACTTTCCTACTAAATGACCTGAGTGCGCTACTTTCTATCGGATTACTGAGCGCCTGATGCCAAGGTCATTTTCCACATTTCCTCTCCAGTACCTCTGCAGGACACCGGAGGGTTTTCCTGGGACCTTTGGGCTGCACAGATCCACATCCCCTATAAGGGGTGATATGCGTATTTCCCATATGCTCAAGGTGAGTGGCCATTTTATAGAGCCTGCACTCCCGTCTCACCAGGGACACCCCCTATCCTGTGCCTAGGGTAACGCACGAGGCACCGGCCTCTGGTCTTTCTTTTTCTACTTCTACACAAGTTCCTGACATGGACAGAGGTGTCAGCAGAGAGCATTGGGGTCAGACTGGAAAGAACCACACAACTTCCTCTGGAGCATACAGCAGCTGATAATTACTGGGAGGATTAAGATTTTTAAGTAATTTACAAATCTGTATAACTTTCTGGAGCCAGTTGATATAAAAAAAAAAAAAAAATAGTTTTAACAATACAAAAGCCAATGGTATCCCAGTTAGGGAACAAGATAAATAACAATATAAATCACACAAAGGCCCAAAAGGGGCACACAAAGAACACCCTACCTAAAATACCCTAACCGATAAAATGTCCCTTTTATTAGATCCACCTTAAAACTAAAAGGAAACTGTATGTAGTAATTTAAATGGTCCCTGTCAGATATAAAAACTTTTTATGTGGTACATATTCGTAAAACAATAGTTCTTCTTATTTACTTCTTTACATTTTTTTTTCACATTTTATTAAAGAAAACTGCCAACAAAAATCCCACCACTAGGGGTCACCATACCTCCTGGGACACTGGTGAGCCCCACAGCAGCATGAGGGTGTCCAAGTCTATAGGAGGAACACAGCTGGCGGCAACACTGTGCCTCCAGTGACTGTGGTCACGCCCCCTCCCATAGACTTGTATTGAGGGGGTGGGCCTTGACGTCATGAGGGGGTGGAGCCATGACATCACGATGCTCTGACCCCTGTATCACCCGTCATTACGCATAGAGCGTGTTTGCTCTGTACAGTAATGACAGCAGGGTACTGCAGCCGAGATCCCGGGGGTCCCCAGCGGTGAGACCCCCGCGATCAGACATCTTATCCCCTTTACTTTGGATAGGGGATAATATGTCTAGGGGGGGGTGCCCCTTTAAGGGTTTAAAAAGTACAACTTGATTTTCAAAAAACAAGCCCTCATATGGCCATGTCAACAGACAAATAAAGTTATAGGCCTTAAAATATGACGATGAACAAAAAGAAAACTGAGGTTTGAACGATATATATATATGTTTTTTTTTTTTCTTACTACGGTGCCACCATGAGAACAATGTGATGCCTGATATGCCGCAGATCTTCCTGAAATGCATCTATTATGGTCGGGTGCTAATATATTGCTCGTTTCTATCATGTAGAAAGTATGTTACCCAGTGGCATAACTTGAGCACATGGGCCCTGATACTTCAGGGGTCCTAAAGACCCCTCTGCCACATAAGAAAACTCTTATGTTATAAATGGCGCACGACAGGTGGGGGCCCTGGAACAAGTTTTACACGGGGGCCCAAGAGCCTTAAATAGACACTGTCATAAAAACAAAAAACGTTTGATATCTCATAGAGACAGTAAAAGTGTTGATCAGTCGGGATCTGAGAAGTGCGCACTTAGAGCGTTCTCTTCCAGCTCTGCGTCACGGGACCAAGATGGCCGCATAATGTAAGTCTGTGGGATGGAGCGAGGAGATGTGTTTATCTTCCTGCTCGTTCTAACAATCATTTGGGGTGTGAGATTGTCTCTAGGACAGGTACACTTTATGTTACACCTCTGATGTCACCCTGATCCTGAAATAATATCCCCATCATCCTCGATACTGAATGCAGTGTGTCTGGTATCACTCTCAACATTTATTAAGATAAATTAACAATCTGAGTTACCGTATTTTTCGCCCTATAGGACGCACCGGCATATAAGACGCACCCTATTTTAAAGGTGCAACATTTTGAAAAAAAAAGATTCTGCACCCAACAGTGATCTTCAACCTGCGGACGTCCAGATGTTGCAAAACTACAACTCCCAGCATGTCCGGACAGCCAACGGCTGTCCGGGCATGCTGGGAGTTGTAGTTTTGCAACATCTGGAGGTCCGCAGGTTGAAGACCACTGTATAGGAGGTAATACTCACGTGTCCCCGCCGCTCCGGACCCATCACCGCTGTCCTGGATGTCGCTCCATTGCTGTCGCTGCGTCCCCGTGGTGTCCCCGGACTTCTTCTTCTCGGGATCCACGCTCTCCGTTGCCGTCATCACGTCGCCGTCATCACGTCGCTACGCACGCCGCTCCTATTGGATGATGATGTGCGCGACGGCGTGCGCGACGACGTGATGACGTGGAAGGAGAGCGCAGGGGATCCCGGCACGGAGTAGACACCGAGGAGGCAGGTAAGGTCCCTCCCAGTGTCCTGTAAGCTGTTCTGGGCGTCGCGGTCCCGAACAGCCGGGTTAGTGTCACTTTCCCTTCAGGCGCGGCGGTCAGCTTTGATCGCCGCGTCTGAAGGGTTAATATAGGGCATCACCGCGATCGGTGATGTCCTGTATTAACGGCGGGTCCCGGCCAGGTGTTCGCCGTATAAGACACAAAAACTTTCCCCCCCCCCAGTTTTGGGGAAGAAAAAGTGCGTCTTATACGGCGAAAAATACTGTAATTATTTACACAATGCGATTTCCTTGGAAATGATATAAATAGTTAAAGATGAATAATGAAGATGAAAAGTAATTTTTCTTTGTTACATTTCAATAGGAATTTTACCCGTCGTTGTTCTCACCCACAAGAGCAGCAGCAACAGGGCAGATGTGATGGCAAATTTCCAAAGCTTGGGGGTGGAGCAGATATTTGCCCTGGAAAACTACACCCCCGAGGATCACACAAAAACAACCTCAAAACACGAGGAAGTCCTGAGGTTCCTATATGAAGTTATCGAAGACGTTCACTTTCAACTGGGTCATCGGAGGAACCCTACGGAGGAGATGCTGGAGCGGAAAGAATTTGTCCTGACATATATTCACCACAATGATCTGAAAATGCAATACGTAGAATCGGAAAATACAAAGATGAAGGAAGAGACTTGGCTTAAAAATGAACTTAGACTCCAGAGCGAAAATATGAACAAGAATGCCAGGAGAACAAGAGAAAATATATGGAGGAAATAAAAAAACTCGAAGAAGAAATAAGAATTCATGAAAAGAGCCGAGAAGAACCAAGAGCAGTAACGCAGGAGCAGAGGAAGGGCAGGAAGTCATGGCTGGGAATGCTGAAAAAGAAGAATCCTAAATAACTTGTGTCCGACCATCGGAGGAGACATCGGGACCCCCTGGTCACTCTGCAGACACTACTATAGAAGTACATTTATTAGTCGTCATTGGCATTGCTGTATATTTTAAGAGATTTCAAAAATTATTTTTACAAGATAAGAGTGAATTTCAAGAAATCTGTCTGATTCCAATAAATCGGCCATCAGATTGGATTTAGTCCGAATAAAATTAATTTTTATCGAAACTGCCCCAATTGTACTGAAAAGTTGTGTTTGACCATCTGAGGTCTCCTAGGCTTTAAAGGGGTACTCCAGTGGAAAACAATGTTTTACATTTCAACTGGTGCCAGAAAGTGAAACAGATTTTAAATTACTTCTATTTAAAAATTGTAATCCTTCCAGTACTTATCAGCTGCTGTATACTACAGAGGAAATTGTGTAGTTCTTTCCAGTCTGACCACAGTGCTCTCTGTGGACACCTCTGTCCATGTCAGGAACTATGAAGAGTACAAGCAAAACCCCATAGCAAACCTCTCCTGCTCTGGACAGTTCCTGATACGGACAGAGGTGTCGGCAGAGAGCACTGTGGTCAGACTGAAAAGAAATCCAGAAAGAAATACAACTTCCTGTGGAGCATACAGCATCTGATAAGTACTGGAAGGATTACGATTTTTTAAATAGTATATTTACAAATCTGTTTAATTTTGTGGCACCAGCTGATTAAAAAATAATGTTTTCCACTGGAGTACCCCTTTAAGTGTTTATATTTTAAGGAATTCAGAACAAGTTTTATTTTTTATTAAATCATTACATCCATAATCTTAAGTAATTGACCATTCTGCCTGGATTAGGTCTTTTAGCGTTTTCTTCGGCTTTCCTATCCCATAACATTTGTAAACTGCTCCCAAAACACAATAAATAAAATATTTAAGAGACGTCCTTTTACGTTCTCAGAATTTCTCATAATTGTCTTTGTAAAATGATTTTTTGTTGTGTATTATGTTGCAGCCTCATATGGTCCTTTGGTATAAAGACCACTTCTTTGGAAATACCACCAATAATCAAGATTTTTCTAAGGCTACATTCACATCACGATTTGGGCATATGACAGCTGGGTCCAGCAGGAAAATTTAAAAACTATCTACTGCCCTATCCTTGCCATACCCCATTCATTTTTTTTTAATATGTGGCAGCCTGTAGGGGTAATGGTGTCTGGGGTGTTGCGGAGTGGTAGTGTAGGGTATAGGATTAACTCTTAGTTGTCGTGACGCCAGGGTGGGGTTTTCCTCAAGGTAATGGTCCTACCGCCAACCATCCCATAAACGATAGGGAGGAATAAATGAATGTCCACAGCAGAAGTTGAGACTAAACGGAATAACTTTACAGCATATTTTATACAACTGCAGATAACAGACAGTCTTTGGTAAGAGGACCGTGGTACAGGCTTCTCACAGGTTTGCTGGGACTTCTGAGGTTAATGAGCTTAGGTTTGCTAGCCACTGTGCTACTGAATTTAGAGTAATTTGAGTTGCAGTAGTCACACAGGATTTGTAGTTTTTGAGCTGGATAACTCACTGTTTTGTGGCTGCTGAAGAGTAGGCTTCAGGCCTAGCATGAATTGTAGCTGAAGATATAGATGTGCTTTATGTAACATCCAGAGGGTAAGAGGGAAGAGAGCGAATTGAGTGGATGCAGCAGATTATATAATCAGGGGCAGGTACAAAGCTCATTGGTTCTGCAAATCTGTCAGTCCTGACCTAAGGAACTATGGGTATGTCACATGACTCAAAGGTCCTTGAACCAAAGCATAACATAATTTATTTAAAGTCACATGACCCAAAGGTCCTGTACATAAATACACTATAGTAAAATATATAAATATATACATTTATGCACACTACTGAGAAGCGACTAGGGGTTAGCCCTCCAGGAGAGCCCTACCAGCATGGAGGGACTCTGGCTGAGGGGACCACTGACAAAGGGGACAGGACCAAGTCCTGTACTGGTGCACTACATATATATATATATATATATATATATATATATATTTTTTTTTTATTATTGTACATTTTTTGCAATAAACAAGATGAAATGAAATAAAACAATCTCTCAATAAAAAGAAGAGAAAACAAAATCAAACATACCTCATTCATTTTAATGAGCTAAACAGATGTCAGGGTCCGGATTAGCGGCTGATGAGGACACTGGTGGTGGATCCTCTGTGCCAGAGAGGCGATGACGCGGGTCATACTGGAGAATCGGTTCTAAGCAGTTACTGGTGTTCACCAGAGCCCGCCGCAAAGCGGGTTGGACTTGCTGCGGCAGTAACTACCAGGTCGTGTTCCCCAGTAGCGACTCGACCTCTCTGGCAGCCGAGACTGGCGCGGTACACAAGGACTAGACAGAGGCGAGGTCAGACGTAGCAGAAGGTCAGGGCAGGCAGCGAGGTTCGTAGTCAGGGGCAACAGCAGAAGGTCAAGGTACACAGGCTTGGGACACACTATAACGCTTTCTCAGGGCACAAGGCAACAAGATCCGGCAAGGAGAGGAAGGGGAAGTGGGTTTTTATAGGAATGGGAGTGACAGGGAGAGATTGGGCCAGGAACCAATTAGTGGTGCACTGGCCCTTTAAATTTTAGCAAGCCGGCGCTCGCGCCCTAGGGAGCGGGCTGCACGCACTGGGAGAAAGCAGACGAAGGCGTGAGGTGAGTGACATGGGGCGCGATCCGAGGGCGGGCACGACCCGTGCCTCGGATCGCGTCCCCTCCGGAGACCAGGGAGCAGCGCTCGCAGTCAGCGGTGCCGACCGGAGCGCTGCAAGCAGAAGCACGCCGTGAGCGCTCCAGGGAGGCAGCGGGACCCGGAGCGCTCGGCGTGACAACAGATTTACCGCAGGTCCGGCAAAAGCCATTTTTTTTTATTCTCCCTGTGAATGCAGCTTTAGACTGATTCCTTTATATATTGCATTGTCCCTTTTCTAGAACACCATAAAGTCCGTACAGAACAGAACCTGTATTCTTATTCCTGGGTCCATATTACCCTTTAGCTGTTATCTCTGAGGCGGGGAACTATAATGAACTAAAAAACTATTCTACAGGTAAGAATTTATACATTGTCCCCAGTAAAAGAATACACCTGGAAGTTCCTGAATAAATGCAAGAACTGAGGTAATAAATGAGGACTTTGGCTTCATGTTTTGGTGGTTTATAGCGAGCGCAGAGCGTTGACGGTTCACACAGACCATCAGCCATGGATGATGAAGGACGGAGGAAGGCGATTAAGGATTTTACATTTGACAAATGTAAAAGGGGCAACCAGGGTTTTAATAGGATCCTCTTGCAGCTCTTCGGGTATGTCGGCCATGGGAAGTCGTCCTTTATAAACAGTGCCATCTGTGTGTGGAACAAGACTGAGTACAGAAATTGTGCAAATGCAGCAGGTACGAACGAGAGCCACACAACCGAGAGATTGACCTACCCGCTCACTGAGAAGATCATCCTGGTGGATAACAGAGGCTGCTCCATGATGAATTCCTACGAGACTGGAGAGATCTTCGCCCAACTTGGTAAGTGTAAGAAATGGGATAAACGTAAACAGCAGAAAGGGAAGAGTGAAGAACGTCTTGTAGAGGACCTCAAGGGTAATTGTGAGCAGGATCTCTAGGATCAAGCTATATGGGTCTGTGCGTCTCTATGGACGGGTGCTGTACAGTAGATAAGATTCCTATTTCATACATTTCCTATAGACTTTACATTCAGTGTATGGATGGGCTTGTGTGGTACCCAAACATCTACACTTTACGATAAGTCATGGACCAGACCACAATAAACATTAGGCTCGTCCACCATTTGCCATGTTAAAGGGGTACTCCGGCGCTAAGACATCTTATCCCATGAAAGGATAGGGGATAAGATGCCTGATCGCGGGGGTTCCGCCGCTGGGGATCCCCGTGATCTTGCACGCAGCACCCCGTTACAATTAGTCCCCAGAGCATGTTTGCTCTGGGTCTGATGACTGGCGATCACGGGGCCTGAGCATTGTGACATCACGGCCCCCCCCCACCCCCGTGTGATGTCACGCTCCGCCCTCCTTAATTCAAGCCTATGGGAGGGGGCATGACAGCTGTCACGCCCCTCCCACAGGCTTGCATTGAGGGGGTGGAGCGTGACATCACACAGGGGCGGGGCCGTGACGTCACTATGCTCAGGCCCCATGATTGCCAGTCATCAGACCCAGAGCAAACATGCTCCAGGGATTGATTGTAACGGGGTGCTGCATGCAAGATCACAGGGGTCCCCAGCAGCGGGACCCCCACGATCAGGCATCTTATACCCTATCCTTTGGATGGGGGATAAGATGTCTTAGCGCCGGAGTACCGCTTTAAGATATATTATGTTGCAAAATACCAAAGTAATAATCCTTATAGTTTATATGAAGTTAATTCAAATATTATTAATAAAAATTGTTAATAAAAATGATCAGTGTATCTATATAAAAGTGGATCGCAGGGTTCCGGATTGCCGATATCACACCCAATATAATGGAAGCAAAATAATATAGCAATAGTATAAATAAAGAGTAGTAAAAAGGAAAAAAGGAAAGTATTTTAAAATATATTAGAACCAAAATCATGTCCTTGTATGTGATGATCCAGGTAATAGATCCGATATATAGAGATGTAATTATAACATCGAGTGCCAATAACCAGGGATGTTTTACAGAACCGGTGACCAATAGTATTTATTCACTATGTCTCATATTTATTGAGGTTATAGATGAATACTGCAAGTAGTGATTTGGCAAGCAGTAGTCATTTAGTATTGAAGTATATGTATATGCTGTATGTATCGCTTGGAAAAAAAATATTTCATAAAAATAGAGCTTGTATAGTATGGAAAATCATCCCCTCTTACCCCTCCGCTGTAGGAGACAATATTCAGACTGGCAGTGGCTGGATATGAAGCCGGTCAATCAGCGCCGCGATCCTCTGCGGGATCGATCTATGTGTGTAGCGGGTTGGTTCTCCCTCTCCGACAGGCGTGGGGTCCGGGTCTCTGCTTTTACAGCGTTTCAACTGCTGGTTCGGGATAATGATGCCGCTGCTCTCGCTGGTTATATCCCGCTCCAGACGCCGATCCTCGTGTTTTTTTTTTTTGTCCGGAGCCATAAATGATAGTCACTGGAGGCACTGAAATATATTGAGGTATCAAGTGTGTTCCAAAAATGTTAAATGTCTGATAATAGTAGCTGGACGCATTTCATGACTACTGTGCTTTCCTCAGCAGCGTATAGATAATTATCTATTATCTATGATATTTATCTATAAGTTGCTGAGAAAAGGACAGTGGTCCTGAAACGCGTCAAGATACTATCAGACATTATACGTTTTTGGAACACACTTGCATTGATGGATCACGAGCTCCGGGTTTACTTCATGTTCTGTGTATGTTTGAGGCAGAAACGTCCAACGTTATCTTGTACCCTGACCCTTATTTCTTGACCCTGTATTCCTATTAAGGGACAATCATTAAGATTTGATGGTAAATCTTACATAGTAATGTGTAGAACAAGTGGAGAAAATGGTAAGACCTGGTGAATCTCATCTACATTTAGCAGTGAGAGGAGGTGCCGATATATTGAATGGATTATTATTATTTTATATTAATTGTTTGATGCCAAATTTATCTTTTCAGCGAACTTGTTGGCCCTGGACAAGCCGGTCGGCTGGAATAAGGGGTTTGAGCTGGCAAACAGGATTGTGGAAGCGGAGCCCTATGTAAAAGCCTCGGATTTCATTATTCCTATATTCGTGTACAAGTAAGAGCTTCTCCGGCACAATCTTCATAACATCGTCATTTATCATAACACATTCACCCGCTCAATCCTCACTTTGGGCCTCTTAGGGGACCAAAACTATTGTAGGAAACTAATCTTTACCATTTCCCTTCCCGTAGCTTCA
This sequence comes from Hyla sarda, assembly GCF_029499605.1. Classification (NCBI taxonomy): domain Eukaryota; kingdom Metazoa; phylum Chordata; class Amphibia; order Anura; family Hylidae; genus Hyla; species Hyla sarda. Next base: position 232,532,976 of record NC_079196.1, read on the forward strand.
GTAACATTACGGTAATGTAATAGGTATGAGGAGAAGAGTGATGTCTATTGTTCAGGATTTGCAGTATCACCAACACCACCACCACCACCACCACCTCCACCACCAGCACCACCTCCACCACCAGCACCACCTCCACCACCAGCACCACCAACACCACCACCATCACCACCACAAACACCACCCCAACACCACCACCAACACAAACACCACCATCAACACCACTACCACCAACACCGCCACCACCAACACCAACACCACCTCCACCACCACCACCACCAACACCTCCACCACCAACACCACCAGCACCACCTCCATCACCAGCACCACCTCCACCACCAGCACCACCAACACCACCACCATCACCACCACAAATACCACCCCAACACCACCACCAACACAAACACCACCATCAACACCACTACCACCAACACCGCCACCACCAACACCAACACCACCTCCACCACCACCAACACCTCCACCACCAACACCACCAGCACCACCTCCATCACCAACATCACCACCAACACCGCCACCATCACAAACACCACCACCAACACCACCACCAACACCACCTCCACCACCAACACCACCAGCACCACCAACACCGCCACCATCACCACCACCTCCACAAACACCACCACCAACACAAACACCACCATCAACACCACTACCACCAACACCGCCACCACCAACACCAACACCACCACCACCACCTCCACCACCAGCACCACCTCCACCACCAGCACCACCTCCACCACCTCCACCACCACCACCAAAACCGCTACCATCACAAACACCACCACCAACACCACCATGGAGCACACTGGCGTATTGTTATATGGAGAAGGGAGAACTCCAACCTTTGCCCCTCTATAGATGCATCCTGACCCCTGACCTCTATGTACTTATAAACATTCCGACTTATTTTTTTTAATCAACTGGTGCCAGAAGGTTAACAGATTTATAAATTACTTCTATTAAACAATATTTATCCTTCCAGTACTTCTTAGCGGCTGTATATTACAGAGAAAGTTCTTTTATTCTTGGATTTCTTTTTTTTTCTGTCCACAGTGCTCTCTGCTGACACCTCTGTCCATATCAGGAACTGTCCAGAGCAGCATAGGTTTGCTATAGGGATTTGTTCCTGTTCTGAACAGTTCCTGATATGGACAGAAGTGTCAGCAGAGAGCACTGTGGACAGAAAAAAAAAAAAATCCAAAAAGAAAATAACTTTCTCTGTAGTATATAGCAATTGCGAAGTACTGAAAGGGTAAATATTTTTTAATAGAAGTAATTAAAAAATCTGTTTAACTTTCTGTCATCAGTTGATTAAAAAAAATGTTTTCCACCGGAGTACCCCTTTAACCTTTGGTTTCTGATCTATTTTTTTAGAGTGAAAGCCGGAATAACTCCTTCACTTAAGGAGGAGCTAAAAGAAATATTCAAGACTGCCATAAAACTAACAAGTAAGTGTCCACCCTATATACAGATACTATATGTAAGTGTCCACCCTATATACAGATACTATATGTAAGTGTCCACCCTATATACAGATCCTATATGTAAGTGTCCACCCTATATACAGATACTATATGTAAGTGTCCACCCTATATACAGATCCTATATGTAAGTGTCCACCCTATATACAGATCCTATATGTAAGTGTCCACCCTATATACAGATCCTATATGTAAGTGTCCACCCTATATACAGATCCTATATGTAAGTGTCCACCCTATATACAGATACTATATGTAATTGTCCACCCTATATACAGATCCTATATGTAAGTGTCCACCCTATATACAGAAACTATATGTAAGTGTCCACCCTATATACATATACTATATGTAAGTGTCCACCCTATATACAGATCCTATATGTAAGTGTCCACCCTATATACAGATCCTATATGTAAGTGTCCACCCTATATACAGATCCTATATGTAAGTGTCTACCCTATATACAGATCCTATATGTAAGTGTCCACCCTATATACAGATCCTATATGTAAGTGTCCACCCTATATACAGATACTATATGTAAGTGTCCACCCTATATACAGATCCTATAAGTAAGTGTCCACTCTATATACAGATCCTATATGTAAGTGTCCACCCTATATACAGATCCTATATGTAAGTGTCCATCCTATATACAGATACTATATGTAAGTGTCTACCCTATATACAGATCCTATATGTAAGTGTCCACCCTATATACAGAAACTATATGTAAGTGTCTACCCTATATACAGATCCTATATGTAAGTGTCCATCCTATATACAGATCCTATATGCAAGTGTCCACCCTATATACAGATCCTATATGTAATTGTCCACCCTATATACAGACCCTATATGCAAGTGTCCACCCTATATACAGACCCTATATGCAAGTGTCCACCCTATATACAGATCCTATATGTAATTGTCCACCCTATATACAGACCCTATATGCAAGTGTCCACCCTATATACAGACCCTATATGCAAGTGTCCACCCTATATACAGATCCTATATGTAATTGTCCACCCTATATACAGACCCTATATGCAAGTGTCCACCCTATATACAGACCCTACATGTAAGTGTCCACCCTATATACAGACCCTACATATAAATATCCACCCTATATACAGACACTACATGTAAGTATTCCACCCTATATACAGACACTACATGTAAGTGTCCAACCTATACACAGATTTAGAATGTACATATGTTTTCCCATGAAGACGTTCCTGTTCCTGTTGTGTTTCCTCCTTGAGGCATTTGCAGTTTTCCAATGTATTTTGTACAAGATAATTTATGATTTGGTGACTGAGGATCTTATGACAATGTAGATCTATAATCACCATATCAGATATCTCCGGTGTGATATAGACTGCAGCAGGTCCTAGGACAGGAGCGGCCATAAGGGGAACAGCTATTCTCCTCATCACAGAGGATGTTCTGTAGGGGGCGCTGTACATGGAGATACATGTTATGGTGGGTGTTATTAGATATTAAGATTCTCCTTGCTTGTGTTTCTTGTGTTTCAGAGGTAGTCCCCATTGTTGTCCTCACTCACAAGAATGACCACTACTACACTAAGGTCGAAAACTTGTTCAAGGACATTGGGACGGAACGTCTCTTTGCAGTTGAAAATTACACAGAAAAAAGTCCACAGAGAAAAAGGGAAACTCACGAGGCGGTCATCCGGATCCTGTACGAAGTCATCAGCGACGCCCAATTCAGAGCCAACGAGCCCCGAGATGCGGATCAGGAGCTGATCGATCGGAAGCTGCTGGTACTAAAATATATTCACAACAGGGAAATGATGATTGTGAAAACAAATATGGAAAAACAGGCAGCCATAGAGAAGATCAGGATGGAGCAGGCCTTAAAACTGAAGCAAGAAGAGGAGGAAGAAGAGTTAAAGAAAAGTGAAAAAATATTTAAGGAAAAGATGCAGAGCATGCAACGAGAATTCCAGAGACAGAAATTACGAGATCAGTTTGAGCACGAACAGAGACTAAAAGCGATGGAAAAACAAGGAAAGAAGAATAAGAAGAGCAAATAATGGGGAAACGGCAGCAACAAGGTCTATACGGGAGGATGGTCAGTGGGGATGCAACATATGGCGGCTTTTTGTCTCTCTGCTGCCCCACATTTTCTTCTCTCCTCACCCTCTATATGACTCTTACAATGATACACCTAAATCAAAACTGCAAACCAAGATCAACATTAGAGATGAGCTATGGGATAACAATGATCAGTATAAGAGATCAGTGTATGCAGTGTTATAGTCCCCTATGGGATAACAATGATCAGTATAAGAGATCAGTGTGTGCAATGTTATAGATCCATATGGGAGCTATAACACTGCAAAAAAAAGTGAATAAAGATCATTTAACCCCTCCCCTATTAAAAGTTTGAATCACCCCCCTTTTCCCATAAAAAAAAAAACACAGTGTAAATAAAAATAAATATAAACATATATGGTATCACCGCGTGCGGAAATGTCCGAATTATAAAAATATATCATTAGTTAAACTGCACGGTCAATGGCGTACGCGCGAAAAAATTCCAAAGTCCAAAATAGTGCATTTTTGGTAACTTTTTATATCATGAAAAAACGAATAAAAAGTGATCAAAAAGTCTGATCCACACAAAAAGGGACAGCTCAAAACTTCACATCACGGCGCAAAAAATGAGCCCTTATACCGGCCCATACGAGGAAAAATAAAAAAGTTATAGGGGTCAAAAGATGACAATTTTAAACGTATTAATTTTCCTGCATGTAGTTATGATTTTTTCCAGAAGTACGACAAAATCAAACCTACATAAGTATAATTTTAATCGTATGGACATACAGAATAAAGAGAATGTGTCATTTTTTCCGAAAAATGTACTGTGTAGAAACGGAAGCCCCCAAAAGTTACAAAATGGCGTGTTTTTTTGTCAATTTTTTCTCACAATGATTTTCTTTTCCGCTTTGCCGTAGATTTTTGGGTAAAATGACTGATGTCATTACAAATTAGAATTGGTGGCGCAAGAAATAAGCCATCATATGGATTTTTAGGTGCAAAATTGAAAGGGTTATGGTTTTTTAAAGGTAAGGAGGAAAAAACGAAAGTGCAAAAACGGAAAAACGCTCAGTCCTTAACGGGATAAAGAGTAGTGTAGCGTATTGTAATACCCTCATATACACACTAACTATGTCAGGCAGAGAAGTGCCAGGACGTGCACAGAGGAGTGGCAGAGGCCTAAATACTACAGGCAGAGTTGGCAGCAGACTTGGGGCGAGTGGCAGCAGGAGTCGCAGCGAGAGGCCTGAGCTCCCGTTATCAGCCAGCGTTCGTGTCTCAACCAGCAACCCATCTGCCGTCGTCGATTGGTTAACACGGTCATCTACATCATCACAAGTGACATCTGACACCCCAGTCAACAGTCGGTGGGTTCCTCAGACACAACCCTCAGTTGGCATGGCCCGGGAGCAGTCCCTGTCCTCCCATTGCCTTTGTCCTATGCTGTTCCCTCTACTAGAGAAGTATCTTATGCTGTGGGTTCAGCTCCACTATTTACTGAGGACAATCTAATAGAGGACAGTCAGCAGCTACTGGACAGCCAAGAAGGGGAGGAGACATGCGCCACTTGCTCCGCTAGGCGGCCAAGTAGTGATGAGGAGAGTGACGTGGGAGGCGGTGTTGCCAGGGTTCAGGGTCCTGAAGAAGAAACTGTTGGGGAACCTGAGGAGGACATCAGTGACGTGCAGACAACTGTTGATGATGATGAAGCCGATCGCAATTGGGAGCCGGGTGCAGATGGGGCTTCATCATCAGGAGAACAGGGTTGCAGGTTGCCCTCGAGGCAGCAGCTGAGCCAGCAAGGCGGCAGCACGGTTGGCAGTCAGCATGGTGGCAGGAGTGGAAATTCTTGAACCAAACGTTCCCGGGGTAGACCACCTGCTTCGCGGCAGCCTACCTCTCCGGGAGGTAGTGGAACAGGGGTTCCTGGTGACGGTGCCAGTAGCAGTCAATTAGTGCGGACTGTAGGTGGGAAAATCAGCTACTCGGTGGTGTGGCAGTTTTTCATCAGGCATCCAGAAGAGGTTCACGTAGCCACATGCAAGATATGTCGGCAGAAGGTGAAGGGTGGCCAGGGTCCCAATGTCGGCACCACGGCCCTGCATCAACACATGCTTTGCCACCATAAAGCGGCCTGGGAGAACTGTGGCTCCGATGTAGTGGTCCAGCCTGCTGCATCACCCATTGGCCATCCGCTACCTCCTTCATCCAGCCAAGGCTCCACCACCTCAGCCGAAGGGAGCTGTGTGTCAAACCCTCCTTCTGTCGCACCAGATGCTCCTGCTTCTCCCGCTTTTAGTCTGCCATTCCGCCAATAATCCGAAGGCGAAGCCATGTCCAAGAGACAACAGCATGCGCCCACTCATCCAACGGTGCGGAAGTTGAATGTGCTCCTGTTCAAGTTGCTGGTGCTGCAGTCTCTCCCTTTTCAAATGGTGGACTCTGCACCTTTAAGAGAATTGATGGCTTGTGCCTAGCCGAGGTGGAGAGTCCCAAGCCGCGATTTCTTTGCGAAGAAGGCAGTACCAGCCCTGCATAAGTTTGTACAAGAGAAGGTGGGCCAGTCCTTGAGCCTGTTGGTGCGTTCAAAAGTGCACGGCAGCGCCGATGTGTGGAGCTGTAACGACGGGCAGGGACAATACTTGTCTTTTGCGGCCCACTGGGTAAATGTGGTTCCTGCACAGCCACAACAGCAACTTGGACAGGTCACACCGCTTCCTCCTCCACGCTCTCGCTCTCAGGCAGTTGATCCTGTGTCAGTGTGCGATGCCGCCTCCTCATCCTCCACCATGTCCTCGGCCTCCACTGCACGTAGAAATCTCGATGGCCCTTCATCGTACCATGTGTGTAGGGCACGGCGATGTCAAGCTGTTCTTCACATGGTTTGCCTTGGCGAATGGAGTCACACAGGGGAGGAACTGCTAAAATTAATTCGTAAAGAAATCCTAGTATAGCTTACTCCCCGAAATCTGGAAATGGGAACCATGGTGACCGACAACGGGAAGAACATTGTGTCCGCGCTGCGACAAGGAAGTGTGAAATGTGCGCCCTGCATGGCACACATGTTGAATCTGGTTGTCAAGCACTTCCTCAAGTCTTCACCCCATTTGCAAAACATCCTGAAAATGGCAAGAAACTGTGCATGCACTTCAGCCACTCGTACACCGCCAAGCACACATTCCTTGAGTTGCAGTGTCAGTACGTTATCCCACAACATAGTCTTATTTGTGATGTTGCCACACGTTGGAATTCCACCATCCATATGTTGGACAGACTATATGAACAAAGAAAAGCCATCACCGATTTCTTGATGATCCAAGCAGATAGGAGTACTCCCCTGTGTAACTTCAATGTGAACCAGTGGCAGCTCATACGTGACACCTGCCGTTTGCTGAGGCCCTTTGAGAAAGCCACATTATTTGTAAGTCACCTGGATTACGCCATGAACGACGTAATTCCACTCCTACATTTCCTACAACAAATGATTGAAATGAAGGCTGGTCACGGCAATGGAGACGTTGCGTCTACATCTCAAGGCTACATGAGTCCTGTGGGTGCTGAACTGGAGGAGGAGGATGAGGGGCAGAGTGGAGCACAGTTTAGGTTGGATGAGATGGACGGTGTTTCTAGTCATCGGACAGGAGAGGAGGAGCAGGAGCAGCTAGAGGAGCTGGAGGGTTATGAGGAAGGCGAGACAGAGGACCCAGACACACCGTGGCAGTATGCAGTGGAGATGGAGGCAGGTAGTCCCTCCGAGTCACTGGCGCAAATGGCACGATGCATGCTCAGTTGCTTGCGTAGTGACCCCCGAATTGTCAAAATTCGTCAGCGGGATGACTTCTGGATCTCCACCTTATTAGACACTCGCTACCGTCCCAGAATGGAGGCCTTTTTTACACCACTGAGAGGGAGTACAAACTGACCTACTACAGAGAGATTTTACGTAGTCAGCAACATGGTCTATCCACTCGCAGGTCTGACTCGGGGGGCCCTCTGCGCTCACCTTCCACTGCCATGGCTGCTGGGGAGGAGAGGGGTGGCAGGAGCAGTGCCAGCTCAATCAGTTGCAGCCTGAGTCTACAGTTGCTGATGAGTAGCTTTCTTCACCCGCATAGTGATGCACCTCGTCAGCAGCATGTAGACATGGAGCAGGACCTGAACCAGCAGGCGGTGGCATACCTTGACATGACCCTGCCAACAAACATTGAAGATCCGCTGGACTTCTGGGCAGCCAAACTTGATTTAACAGAGTTTGCCCTGGAAAAGCTGTCCTGCCCAGCCAGTAGTGTGCCATCAGAGCGAGTGTTTAGTGCGGCCGGGGACATAGTCACCCCAAGGCGGACTTGTCTGTCCATGAAAAATGTGGAGTGACTGACGTTTGTCAAGATGAATCAGGGATGGATCAGCCAGGATTTCCAGCCACCACTGCCAGATGCCTCAGAGTAGATTGACCATGATGCTACACCAACACTTCCCAATTATGGTTATGAAACCCTCTTGGGTTATCAAATAGGGTTATGAAACCCTCTTTGGTACTGCGAATGCCTGCTCCTGACTCATTCTGTGTCTTTCAGGAACTACTTGCCTCACTGACGCTTCTGGCCTTGAAAAATATGAAGAAAAAAAAAAGTGGAGGTGGCGCCAGGTGCGGTTTAGGTCTTGAGCCGGTGTAGGTGGGTACCCAGGTGGGGGTAGCGTATCCCTTGCCGGTGATGGTAATGCAAAAGTGTAGGAAAAAAGCTGTGATGGCGCTCCCAAGGAAGTAACCCGAAGTCGTTGGTATTTGATGAAGAATAAATAATTTATTTACAGCATAAGAAATCAAAGAAAATAAATAAATAAAGCAAGACGTGTTTCGGGAGTCACAGCTCCCTTTCTCAATTGCAGGTGGTTGCTGTATGGCAAGGTAACAGGTATACATATTTAAATACATAAGAAAATGGCGCCAAAACCAGGTGAGCTGGTGACGTCATGAGGGGTGGGTGCCGGGGCCAGGTAAGGGCCGGGCATTAGAGACCTACATAATAAAAGATTATCAATGAAGGAGCATGAAAACCACATAAAACATGTAAAAATGCAGAGGTGTAGTCTTTTACAGGAGTATTTTGGATGTTCAAAAAGTACTGCTAGAATTGTCCGTGATGGCGACCAATCAGGAAGCTGCCGGCGTCCGTGGGACCAATAAGGAGGCAGTGGCAGGAGGCTGTCATCGTTGTGCAGGGTGGCCGCTGTGGGAAATGAATGGAGAAGAGCCTCTCGAAGCTGATTGTCGCCTTCTGTAGGATGGTGAAGATGGGGCCAATCAGGAGCGAGCCGTACTGGGCTGTGTACAGGTACGCTGTCAAGTGGGACATAGGCCGTATGGAGATACAGTCCGAAGATGCTGATTGGCTGTCCGTGATGTTGGATGAGCCAATCAGAGGGGGGGGGCGTATAAGTCCGGGTAGTAAGTCTTTGCCGCTGGTGGCGGTGGAAAAAAGTTCAAAGGTATCTGCCAATCGCTGCTGGGCCGGTCCAGGTGGCGGCCAATCAGAATGAAGACGTGTATATCCTCTACGGGTGGTTCCTAGAGGCATCGCTGGCAAATCCATTTTGAAGAATATGACCAATGGCTGCTGGGCAGGTCCCGGCGGCGACCAATCATGAAGAAGGACGTATAGTAGCGCTGTCAGGATGCCGGTATCAGACTTTATCATCGTCCGGGCGGGCTGTCATCTAATCTGGAGGTCATCGAAGTCCGGATCACACTGGGAAATTGTCATGGAAGAGCTGTAAACCTGTAAGGGAAGGAAGAGGTAGAAGGGGAGGGGAGAGATAGGTAGTTGTAGCGGTGGCTTGGTGTCCACTTGTCTCGCAGTGAGGAGGCATCTGATGCGGCTGTCACGCTGTCATCGGGACCTTGTGCTGTCTTACGCAGGCATCAGTAAGTGGACTGGGGGTATGAATTAGGTGACATTTTCGATGTATTCATTCAGACCCTACGGTGTCAAAGTTTTGAGGGTGAAGATCCAGAAGTTTTCACGTTTCCCCAGTGTTGTGAAGCGGTGTGCGTTGTCAGCGGAGATGTGTTCAATAGGTGTGATGGTGTGGCACCTGAAGTCGCTGTTGTGCTTTTCCGCTGCATGTCTGGAGACACTGTGAAGTTGGTACCCCTTGGTTACATTGGATCTGTGACCTGATCAGCCCGGTATCGCCGCAGATCGCAGGGGCGATTTCCCTTGCGATTTGCGATGATCGCCGACATGGGGGGCCTACATGGCACCCCTCGGCGTTTGCCCTGGATGCCTGCTGAAGCATTTCAGCAGGCTTCCGGTTCTGATCTCTGCCCGGCGTGCGGCAGGGACCGGAAAATGCCAGGACGTACGGGAACGTCCTGGGTCCTTAAAGCCATGGGTCCTTAAGGGGTTAAACACTCTTGGGTAGTGTTATTGTTAAATTTACTAATAATTTTATCAGTAATAAAATAGAATTTTGCAGAATGCTAATCGTTACACAACGGAAAGCTTGTTGCGTGGGATTTTTTAATGAAAATAAAAAAAAAATAAAAATACAGAGAGGGATTAACTCTGCTTGATAATTTTTGCCGAAAAAACTCCTTTGGTGATCTGATCTTTTGGAGACAGATGCGCTTACACACATATGTAATAATTTTTTTTTTTTTTATTTCAAACATTGTGTGGTTTATTATTTTTGAGAAGAATGTCTTTGGGTGGTCCACCGTCCTGCATTATAGAGTCTTCTGAACTGTTGGATATGCGCTTGTTTTTACACAAAGATATACATTTTAAAGAAAAATGTCACAATTTTATTGATTTTGGGGGGGGGGGGGGGGGGGGGTGGATTGTGAAGCCCGGGTGACGGGTGTGTAGTGTGTACTGGTGCATCAGTCAACTCCAGTCTGTGTCCTTTAGGCAATATATGGGTTACTGATGCAGCAGAGGTGGGGCCTGGGTCTTGGAATTTCAATATTTTTAAAAAATTTCACAAATTGTGTGGTTTATTATTTTTGAGAAGAATGTCTTTGGGTGGTCCACCGTCCTGCATTCTAGAGTCTTCAGAACTGTTGTATATGCGCTTGTTCTTACACAAAGGTACACATTTTTTTTATTTTTTATTATACAATTTTGTTGATTTTGGGGGGGATTGTGAAGCCCTGTGTGTACTGGTGCATCAGCCAACTCCAGGCTGTGTCCTTGAACCAATATATGGGTTCCTGATGCCGCTCTGGTGGGGCCTGGGTCTGGGAATTTGGAATTTTATCATAGGCAGCACCAGCTATGCAAAATGTTTTTCAAAAATTTCTCATATTGTGTTGTTTTTTGGGGGGATTGTGAAGCCCTGGTCTGTACTGGTGCATCAGCCAACTCCAGGCTGTGTCCTTCAGGCAATATATGGGTTACTGATGCCGCAGAGGTGGGGCCTGGGTCTGGGAATTTCAAATTTGTGGATAGCGGGTGGCACCAGGGCTTCACAATCCCCCCCCCCCCAAAAAAAAAAAAAAAAAAAAACAAGGTAGGTGCATCAGCCAACTCCAGGCTGTGTCATTCAGGCAATATCTAGGTCAGTGTTTCCCAACCAGTGTGCCTCCAGATGTTGCAAAACTACAACTCCCAGCATGCCTGGACAGCCTTCAATGCATTCAATACATGTCTATAGGTCGGCCAACCGCATACGGCCGAAAACTCAGCCGACCGGAGGCTGCGGTTCACTCCGGTCAGCCAGAGACGGCTCAGTGCGGGTGCCGCGATTAATCACTGCCCCGCTCTCCTCAGCCGTATACGCGAACCATATACTGAAAATCTGGTTCATCCCAGTGTGAACCTAACAGTATTATTTCACTACCCCAGCACACTTCATATGCGTTTTAGGACACAGCAAAGTTTTCTATACCCCTATAGAGGCTGTATGTAGGCTAGAAATAGCCTTTTTTAATATAGATTTGACGCGAACAAATTCGGATCGAAACAAACTTTTTCGGAAAATTCTGCGAATCGGCCGAATCAAATTTTGGAAAAGTTCGCTCATCTCTAACCCCTTTACATTGAAAAGTTCAATGTTGAAATTTGCATAAAACATGTATTTAGCTACTGCTAAACATCCAAAAATTAAAGGCCCAAGGCCAGAAGGGTCAGTGAGGCAAGTAGTTCCTGAAAGACACAGGATGAGCCAGGATCAGGCATTCGCAGTAACCAAGAGGGTTTCATAACCCCTTCAATAAAGATCAATGTTGAAATTTGTATTAAGTATGTATTTAGCTACTGTTAAACATCCAAAAATTAAAGACTCAAGGCCAGAAGCAAAAGTGTAGGAAAAAAGCTGTGATGGCCCTCCTAAGGAAGTAACCCGAAGTCGTTGGTATTTGATGAAGAATAAATAATTTATTTACAGCATAAGAAATCAAAGAAAATAAATAAATAATGCAAGACGTGTTTCGGGAGTCACAGCTCCCTTTCTCAATTGCAGGTGGTTGCTGTATGGCAAGGTAACAGATATACATATTTAAAAACATAAGAAAATGGCGCCAAAACCAGGTGAGCTGGTGACATCATGAGGGGTGGGTGTCGGGGCCAGGTAAGAGCACTCTTTTTGTGTGAATTTGCTAGCCTTGAGTTTGCTCTGGTTGATTCTGCAACTCAAGGCTAGCAAATTCTCACAAAAAGAGTGCTTGGAACCCAAGGTCACCAACAATGACCCACCTGAACACACCCACTCCTTCAACTTCATCACTACTTACAATGATGACCACAAAAGCATCAAGAAGATCATCATAGACCACTGGAAGACTCTCCTGCTGGACCCCTTCCTTAAAGACATTCTGCCACCCAGACCTAATATCACTTTCAGAAAGAACAGGTCTCTCAAAAATATGCTGGCACCCAGTAAACTCAAAGTAGCAAAGAAACAGACCACCATACTGGACACCCCACCTGTCACCGGCTCATACAAGTGCAGCAAACCCCTCTGCAAATGTTGTAGGAGCAAGGTGGCAAGCCTGCCACCTCCTCCGATCCCCTGCGATCTGTTGGTTAGTCAACCGACCAATCGCAGGGGGGGGGCTGTTACTTCCTCCCGCCCTGCCCGGCCTCTGGAAGTCCGGAGAGGACAGGAGGAAGACGAGGCGGGGGACGAGGGAGTGCTGGGGCCCGGCCCCGGTACTTACCTCGTCCCTGAAGACCCGGATCCCGGCGATAAAGACGGCTGCGGCGGCGACAGGTGAGTTCCTCTTCAGCCGCGGTCAGGCCCTTTACAGCAATGCACGTCGCCGTAAAGTGACATGCATTGCTATAATGGGACCCTGTATACTACAACTCCCAGCATGCCCAGACAGCCCTTTGCATCTGGGCATGCTGGGAGTTGCAGTTTTGAAACATCTGGAGGTCCACAGTTTGGAGACCACTGTGCCCTTCCCGACAAGTGCGGGTAACCCGCTCAACCCTGTCCGTGATAGGGATCAGGGATTGCAATAATTTGCCATGAAAGAAGAATTCCAACAAAGTACGGGTCATAAGCTCGGGTTCATTAGGTCCCTGGCCTTTGTACACCTTGCCTGTCTCTACTATAGATTGGATGGTTTAGTGAGGTGCTCGGATCGGCCCCAGCGGGGTAGGTGACGGCCCTGGAAGAGCGCCGAGAATTTAAAGATCATTGTTGAAATTAGCATTAAGCATGTATTAGCTACTGCTAAACTTCCAAAAATTAAATGCCCGAGGCCAGAAGCATCAGTGAGGCAAGTAGTTCCTGAAAGACACAGGTTGAGCCAGGAGCAGGCAATGGCAGTACCAAAGAGGGTTTCATAACCCTAATTGATAACCCAAGAGTGTTTCATAACCATCCATAATTGGGAAATGTTGGTGTGGCAGCATGGTCAATCTACTCTGAGGCATCTGGCATTGGTGGCTGGAAATCCTGGCTGATCCATTCCTGATTCATCTTGACAAACGTCAGTCTCTCCACATTTTTAGTGGACAGACGAATTCGCCTTGGGGTGACTATGACCCCGGCCGCACTAAACACCCGCTCGCTCATATGGCACACTACTGGCCGGGCAGGACAGCTTTTCCAGGGAAAACTCTGCTAGTTGCGGCCATAAATCAAGTTTGGCTGCCCAGAAGTTCAGCGGATCTTCAATGGTTGTTGGCATGGGCATGTCAAGGTATGCCACCACCTGCTGGTTCAGGTCCTGCTCCATGTCCACCTTCTGCTGATGAGTTTCTTCATTATGCGGGTGAAGAAAGCTACTCATCAGTGATTGTAGACTCAGGATTCTGCTGATTGAGCGGGTACTGCTCCTGCCACCCCTCCCCAGCAGCCATGGCAGTGGAAGGTGAGCGCAGAGGGTCCCCCGAGTCAGACCTGCGAGTGGATGGACCATGTGGCCGATAGGCATCGGCCAACTAAATACGTAGAACCTCTCTGTAGTAGGTCAGTTTGTCCTCCCTCTCAGTGGGTGTAAAAAAGGCCCCCATTCTGGGACGGTAGCAAGGGTATAATAAGGTGGAGATCCAGAAGTCATCCCGCTGACGAATTTTGACAATTCGGGGGTCACTACGCAAGCAACTGAGCATGCATCGTGCCATTTGCGCCAGTGACACTGCATACTGCCACGGTGTGTCTGGGTCCTCTATCTCGCCTTTCTCATAACCCTCCAGCTCCTCTGGCTGCTCCTGCTCCTCCTCTCCTGTCCAATGACTAGAAACACCGGCCATCTCATCCAACCTAAACTGTGCTCCACTCTGCCCCTCATCATTCTCCTCCTCCAGTTCAGCCCCCACAGGGCTCATGTAGTCTTGAGATGTAGGCACAACGTCTCCATTGCAGTTACCAGCCATCGTTTCAATCATTTGTTGTAGGAAATGTAGTAGTGGAATTACGTCGTTCATGGCGTAATCCAGGCGACTCACAAATAATATGGCTTCCTCAATGGGCCTCAGCAAAGGGCATGTGTCACGTATGAGCTGCCACTGGTTCACATTGAAGTTACACAGGGGAGTACTCCTATCTGCTGGGATCATCAAGAAATCGGTGATGGCTTTTCTTTGTTCGTATAGTCTGTCCAACATATGGAGGGTGGAATTCCAACATGTGGCAACGTCACAAATAAGACTATGTTGTGGGATAACTTTCTGACGCTGCAACTCAAGGAATGTGTGCTTGGCGGTGTACAAGTGGCTGAAGTGTATGCACAGTTTCCTTGCCATTTTCAGAATGTTTTGCAAATGGGGTGAAGACTTGAGGAAGTGCTTGACAACCAGATTCAACACGTGTGCCATGCAGGGCGCATGTTTCACACTTCCTTGCCACAGCACGGACACGATGTTCTTCCCGTTGTCGGTCACCATGGTTCCCATTTCCAGATTTCGTGGAGTAAGCCATACTCGGATTTCTGTACGAATGAATTTTAGCAGTTCCTCCTCTGTGTGACTCCGTTCGCCAAGGCAAACCATGTGAAGAACAGCTTGACACTGCCGTGCCCTACACACATGGTACGATGAAGGGCCACCGAGATTTGGACGTGCAGTGGAGGCTGAGGACACGGTGGAGGATGAGGAGGCGGCATCGCACACTGTAACCGGACCAACTGCCTGTGAGCGAGAGCGTGAAGGAGGAAGCGGTGTGACCTGTCCAAGTTGCTGTTGTGGCTGTGCAGGAACCACATTTACCCAGTGGGCCGTAAAATACAAGTATTGGCCCTGCCCGTAGTTACAGCTCCACACGTCGGCGCTGCCGTGCACTTTTGAACACACCGACAGGCTCAAGGACTGGCTCACGTTCTCTTGTAGAAACTTATGCAGGGCTGGTACTGCCTTCTTCGCAAAGCAATGACGGCTTGGGACTCTCCACCTCGGCTCGGCACAAGCCATCAAATTCTCTGAAAGGTGCAGAGTCCACCAGTAGGAAAGGGAGGGACTGCAACACCAGCAACTTGGACAGGAGCACATTTAACTTCTGCGCCGTTGGATGAGTGGGCGCATACTGTTGTCTCTTGGACATGGCTTCGCCGATGGATTGTTGGCGGTATGGCTGACTAAAAGCAGGAGAAGCAGGAGCATCCGGAGCGACAGAAGGAGGGTTTGACACACAGCTCCCTTCGGCTGAGGTGGTGGAGCCTTGGCTGGATGAAGGAGGGAGCGGATGGCCACTGGGTGATGCAGCAGGCTGGACCACTACATCGGAGCCACGGTTCTCCCAGGCCGCTTTATGGTGGTGAAGCATGTGTTGACGCAGGGCCGTGGTGCCGACATTGGGACCCTGGCCACGCTTCACCTTCTGCCGACATATCTTGCATGTGGTTACGTGAACCTCCTCCGGATGCCTGATGAAAACCTGCCACACCGCCGAGTAGCTGATTTTCCCACCTACAGTCCGCACTAATTGACTGCTACTGGCGCCGTCTCCAGGAACCCCTGTTCCATTACCTCCCGGAAAGGTAGGCTGCCGCGAAGCAGGTGGTCTCCCCCGGGCACGTTTGGCTCCTGAATTTCCACTCCTGCCACTACGCTGACTGCCAACCGTGCTACCGCCTTGCTGCCTCACGGGCAACCTGCAACTCTCTTCTCCTGATGATGATGAAGCCCCTTCTGCACCCGGCTCCCAATTGCGATCGGCTTCATCATCATCAACAGGTGTGTGCACGTCACTGTTGTCCTCCTCAGGTTCCCCAACAGTGTCTGCTTCAGGACCCTGAACCCTTGCAACACCGCCTCCCACGTCACTCTCGGCATCACTACTTGGCAGCCTAGCGGAGCAAGCGGCGCATGTCTTCTCCCCTTCTTGGCTGGGCAATAGCTGCTGACTGTCCTCTATTAGATCGTATTAGATAGTGGAGCTGAACCCACAGCATAAGATACTTCTCTAGGAGAGGGAAGAGCATAAGACAAAGGCAATGGGGGGACAGGGACTGCTCCCGGGCCATGCCAACTGAGGGTTGTGTCTGAGGAACCCACCAACTGTTGACTGGGGGTGTCAGATATCACTTGTGATGATGTGGTTTAGCGTGTTTACCAACCAACGATGGCAGATGGGTTGCTGGTCGAGACACAACCGCTGGCTGATAACGGAAGCTCAGGCCTCTCGCTGCGACTCCTGCTGCCACTCGCCCCTAGTCTGCTGCCAACTCTGCCTGAAGTATTTAGGCCTCTGCCACTCGTCTGTGCACGTCCTGGCACTTCTCTGCCTGACATACTTAG
Organism: Hyla sarda; assembly: GCF_029499605.1. Lineage (NCBI taxonomy): Eukaryota > Metazoa > Chordata > Amphibia > Anura > Hylidae > Hyla > Hyla sarda. The sequence continues at coordinate 232,549,734 of NC_079196.1, forward strand.
TGCATATATGATGGTATTACAATACGCTTCACTACTCTACTAAACAGTATTTGTGTAGAAAAGCAGCAGGTGATTACTTATGGCTGTCCTTCCTCAGTATGTAGGCCCTTGACAGATTAACAGGTACAAGATGGTACACTACTTGGATGTACGTATGCGGTATGCACTGATGAGGGCAGTAATATGCGCAACTATACTCAGAAAAAAATCATTTTTTTTTAAACACCAGCTGGTGGATACTATTGTTTGGACTTTGACATTATGTAGCCCCTTGACAGATTAACAGGTAGAAAATGGTACAAAACTTGGATGTACCTATGCGGTATGCACTGATGAGGGCAGTAATATGCCTAACTATTAGCAGAAAAAACTCATTTTCTTTTTTTAAACACCAGCCGCTGAATACTATTGTTTGGACTTTCGAAGTATGTAGCCCCTTGATAGATTAACAGATACAAAATGGTACAATACTATGCGGTATGCACTGATGAGGGCAATAATATGTGCAACTATACGCAGAAAAAACTCAGTTTTTTTGTTAAAACACCAGCCGGTGAATACTATTGTTTTGGACTTTCGAAGTATGTAGCCCCTTGACAGATTAACCGGTACAATAATATGCGCAACTATACGCAGAAACAATAAGTATTTTTTTTTTAAACACCAGCCGGTGATTACTTTTGCCAGGAGTCAGGACTTTCCCTGTATCTAGACTTGTTGCAGATACAGAATAGTAGACTGCTTGGATGTAGGCATGTGTTAGGCACGTATGAGGGCAGACAAATGCACTACAGTCCGCTGAAAAATAACGTATTTCTGAACAGCAGCAGGACCCAACAGTGCAGAACCACAAACAAAATACAGGGATTAAACCCTAAATTGCACTCTGTCACACAATTCTGAGCAGCAGAAGATTTGTGGAGCAAAAAAAATAAACTCAATTGTGCTGAAAAATGAGGAGATAAGAAGTTCAGGCAGCTTGTTGATCTGTATGAGGCAGCTGACCGCTATCTGCCCCTCTCTGCTGCAATGCTCAATAACGTGAATAGGAGGTTTAGCGATCAATGATCCTTCTCAGAGTAACAGCACAGCACTCTGCACTCCTGCCTTTCCCTAATGCTGATGTGACTAGCAGTTACAGTGTAACGCTGTGGTATGAGCTATTCACACACACACAGTCCCGTCCTCTCCATCTGACTGCATAGATGAAATGAAGAGAGGCAAGATGGCCGCCGATTATATAGGGGCTGTGACATCACAGGGGTCAGTGAACACTGATAGGCTGCATCTCACATGAGATTCAGGGTCAGCCGCCTACCTTCATTCCCGCCACTGTTTCCCGCCCTCCCATAATCCCCTGCCCCATGTACTGACACGTGGATCCGCCATTTTGGGTCTCCAATAGCCTGGAACGCTGTAAAATGAAGTTTAATGAAGCGATTCGCGCAATCGAATCGCAGCGATATTCGCATTTGTTGCAAATCGATGCTTTGATTCACTCATCTCTAGTTCTAATGAGTGCCCACATCAGGTAAAAAAAAACCTTCACATCAGAGGGTAACAGTGAGGAAAGGAAACAGTTCATCATGGACCCCAAGGGTGCAGTCAGGCACCAGTTATAAAAAGAGTCATGCCTAATATACAGTGAACACAGTATACATAGTGTGCAAGAATACAAATATCAAGTCCCATTTGAGGTATTTTGTAAGCTTCACAAGCAATGTCCAAACCATGTCCAGAAATAGAAATAAAAATAAATAAAATGAGTCTCCAGTTGGAATATGGGGAGCAGTGTCCAAACCATGTCCAAGAAATATATATATAAACATAAGGTAAGTCTTCCGGTTGGAGTATGGGAAACACTGACCAGTTAGAAGATACCCCCCAAAAAAGTCCAAACAATCTCCAAAAACCCAGATGAGTCTCTGGCTGAAATAGGGGGGGGGGGAGGGTATTAATAGTTACAACGTGGCAAAGAGAAGGGGGGGAGAAGGTGGTGGTACTTATATGTCTGTTGTCCTGTAGCCTGTGTTGTGCTTAGGTGGCGTGGCCGCTATGATCGCAGCGTCCTGTCTTATATGCGGGCGCTGAATGGAGTCACCAGAAGTGCGCGATGCACAACTTCCGGTCCGGCGCGCAGCAGCTGAAAGAGCTGCACGGTCGGAAAGAGCGGGAGGCGCGTGTAGCGCTCCATAGTGGGCAAAGTGAGTGAGATGTTAGAGAAGATAAGAGGAGGGAAAAGGGGGGGGGATACAAGCAGAGGAGGAACAGGGGGGATGGAAAAACGCAGGGAATGCAACAGAGGGATTGGAAAAGGGAAATTAAACAAAGGGAGTGTGAGGGGGAACAGAAAGGATGGAGAAAAACAGGAAAGAAATAGAAAGAGGAGTAAGGAGGGCTGAGGGAAAGCACAGGTGAACAAGAGAACAAGGTGTACACCAACACGAGAAGGGGGGAAAGGTGGGATGATGGGAGGGGATAGGATGGGAAAATAGGATGAGATGGGGGAGATGAGGAGATGTGGGGGAAGGTGTGGGGAGATGTGGAAAGAGATGTGGAGGAGGTAGAGTGGGGGAAAGGTTGATGTGGAGAGAGATGTGGAAGAGGTAGAATGGGGGAAAAAGGTGCCCCAAGTAGGGGGCGTATACACCAGAAGGGGGAGTAGGATGTGTGGTCAGTAGGCACCAGGATGGAGAGGGGGGGCAGATGGGATACGTGATCCGTGGGGCATGGGGTGGAGAGGTGCGGGAAGGAAGGGGGGGTGGGGTGGTTTTAAAGCACAATGGGTGTGGGGAGGGCCGAGGGTACGTGGAGGACACAAAAATGGGGGATCACCTGGGGGATCCGCAAATGATGAATGGTTATAGTTAGGGATGTCCTGATACTGGTATCGGTATCGGGGCCGATACTAGCCATATGCATGGTATCGGGGACTCGTTTGCTGTGTAAAGGCGGGGGCCCTGCTTCTGTCTAAAGGGGGGGCCCTGCTGCTGTCTAAAGGGGGGGCCCTGCTGCTGTCTAAAGGGGGGGCTGCTGCTGTTTAAATGGGGGCCCATTGTCTAAAGGGGGGCTGTGGTCTACAGGGGGGGCCGCTACTTATGTCTACAGGGGGGCTGCTGTCTACAGGGGGGGCTGCTACTAATGACTGCCAGGGGGCTGCTGTTAATGTTTGCAAGGGGATACTACCTACTATTAAAGGCAATCTTACAGCAGAGTCACCTGCACTAACTTGAATTTATGGGTAGATAGTGCAGGTGACCCGGTTTCTACTGCTGCTCACCATGTGGTCATCGGTCTCACCACCAATGCAAATTCCCTGTTCTGTCCAATGGAGAAGAGAGAAATCTTGGCTCATATTACAGCAGCCGCCTCCATTGTACACAAGGACCCCACATATCATACGGTAAACAGCGCCAGAAACCGGGTCACCCTGGTGTCAGATTCCCTTTAAAATAAAAGTACTCGTACTAGGTATCGGCGAGTACTAGAATTAAAGTATCGGTACTCGTACTCGGTCTTAAAAAAATGGTATCGGGACATCCCTAGTTATAGTTCCATGCACTCGTTGAGGCCATCTGGGGTGAGGCATTTCAGTTTGTAAATCCGGTTAAATGCGGTTGAGTGCTGTCTGTCTGTTTTCTGTGTCTTCTGAAATCTGCTCGATGGGGGTCACTCTGATACATGAGAAGTCCTTGTTATGCTTTTTAGTTAGATGTCTTGAAACGCTTTGTTTTAGATGTCCTATGTTACAATTGTGGCGATGGCCATTCAAGCGCTTCCTGAGGGTCTGTGTGGTCCTTCCTACATAGTAAAGTGCGCAACAGAAGTCGAGTAGGTAAATCACGTAGGAAAACCCAGAGTCTAGATGCGTTTTGATCTCAAAGGAGGTGGTGGTGTTCCTGGTGGTGAAAGATTTTCTCCCATGTGCGATATTGATGAAGCAGAGACATCCCTTACTCCTGCATTTGAAGGAGTCTGGAGTGAGGGTGTTGGTCTTGGAGGTTTTTTTCATTCTGAGGCAACTAGGTGCTACTATGTTTTTGATGGTTTTTCCACTGCAAAAAGTAAATTTTGGTTTCTCTGGGAGAATTTTTCTCAGTATCGGGTCCACAAGTAGGGTGCACCAGTTCTTTTCGAAAATTCCTCCGATTCTTTTGTGATCTCGGTTGAAGGTCGTAATGAAGTTACAACTGAAGGTTTTTTCTTCTTGAGTGTCCTTTTTTGGTGTTGCAAGTGGTAAGAGGTCCCTTTGCTCTGTATTTAGGTTGGCTGTGAATGCCTTTTTTAGAATGGACGATGGATAATTTTTCTGTTTGAATCTGTTTTGCAGAATTTTGGATTGGGTTTTATAATCAGAGGTGTTTGTGCAATTGCGACGGATTCTCCTATACTGGCTATGAGGGATGTTTGTCAACCATTTTTTGTAATGTGCGCTGTGGAAGTCCAGGAAACTGTTTGTGTCAACTTTTTTTAAATTAATTTTGGTTATGATCCTGTTATGTTGATGGCTCAAATAGAGGTCTAAAAATACAACGGGCAACTAGCAAAACACTTTTTTCTAACCATCCAGCGATACACATATCTACCACAGGAACTATGGTCGACACACCTGGTTCCCCCCTATACACCTACGGATACCTCTTATAATATATACACCAATAATCCAGATATGTGCTTGTGTATATACCTGTTACTGCTACAAGTGCCCGTCATTTTATGACTTCAGTAACGTCCCTTTTACTTTAATTTATTTTCTAATCCCTATCCAACATATGTATATATTTTTACAACCTATATCCTTTTGGATGTTCTTATCCCACATACATATAGATATTTTTACTACCAATACCTTGTTTTTTTTGTCTATAAATTTTATGTGAAATGAAATAGATTTGTACCTTATTTTCACTTGTTATCCTTTTAGTAATTGTTCTGTGGACCTGAGGAAGGCACATGTTAGTGCCGAAAAACGTTGTCCTATTGCTTTGAATCTCAATAAACTGTCCTGTGCTACAGTGGAGTCCTGAATCCTTTTCCTTTTCCCAATCATGAGTAGCGCTCGTTTATAACCCCCTTTTTAGTTTAGCTCTTTTCCGTCTCCATTATTTCCGTACCCGTTGTGGTCACGGATAGGGGTTTCGAGCTGCACAACTGCCCAGACCGCCCGCTTTTCACCTTCCCCCCAGGTGATGTGCTGTTGTCGTTGATAACCTCAGCATGACACCACATCCCTTTGGGTGCAGTGGTCCTCCGCCATCCTATACACGAGAGAGCGCCCCCACCTCTTTTCACTTCCTTCTTAAAGCAAAAGAAAAAACGCAGAGCACCCGACTTTTGGATCACAGATTCAGACACCAGTGCTTTAGATGATAACTCCCAAAAGATGAAAAATCAAGCGGCCTCTTTAGGAGAAGCTGTTGGAGGGGGTGAAGGAAGAGGAGGAATGCACTGGAGAGGTCCTCAGAAAAGGAAGAGTGTTACTTGGCGCAATTGACAGTCCCATCTAATGTTCTGAATTTGACTGATGTTCAACTCTCAGATGACTTTACCTCTGTCCTATCGAAGGGACTTAACTTTGGTGTCTGTGAAGAGTTTGATCCTGTTAAATTTGAGATCGATCTCTTCAGAGCAACAAGCTAAATTAATATACAGAAATATTTAAAAAAAACATCCTATTTGTAAAGAAGCTCAAACTGTCACAGATATAGATATACCTGCAGTGGTTGGCCCTTTGGGTTTCAGTCCAGTTGGGTTTTTTTCTGATATGGAGAATGATCTTGTGCATTTGTAGGCAGGGTGCGCTAATAGTGACCCTACAGAAGTGGTATCTTCCCCCACATGTAACATGAATGAACTGGCCAATAGACATGTGCAATTTGTTTCGGCACGAATGTCTAATTTACCGAATTTTACCATTTTCGGGCATTCGGACCGATCCGAATGCACGAAAACATATTTTGAACATTCCCGAATAACCACAATAATACGAAAAGCAAAATAACAAATGCATTCGTTATTTACCGAATGTATGCGGTAAATAATGAATGCATTCGTTATCCGTAAACAAAAGTTTCTGCTACTTTTACCAGGGTGCCTCCAGCTGTTGCAAAACTACAACACCAACCCAGCATGCCCTGACAGCCAAAGGCTGTCTGGGCATGCTGGGAGTTGCAGTTTTGCAACAGCTGGAGGCACACTTTGGCTAACATGCGCAAAGCTTTTTAATTCATTTTCAAATTCTGCTTGCTTTTTTCAGAAATGGGTTATAGTAGGTCAATGACATGCAAAGAAATTGCCGTGGGAACATTTTTCATTCATAAAACCGCAGACTTAATTGGATAATTGCCGTTTAGAACATTTGGGGTCCCAACGTTCTAAACGGCAATTATCCAATTAAGTCTGCGGTTTTATAAATGAAAAATGTTCCCAAGGCAATTACTATGCATGTCATTGACCTACTAACCCATTTCTGAAAAAAAGCGAGCGGAATTTGAAAATGAATTAAAAAGCTTTGCGCATGTTTGCCAAAGTGTGCCTCCAGCTGTTGCAAAACTGCAGCTCCCAGCATGCCCAGACAGCCTTTGGCTGTCAGGGCATGCTGGGTGGGTGTTGTAGTTTTGCAACAGCTGGAGGCACCCTGGTAACAGTAACAGAAACAGTGTTAGCGCTAGTGACATGACATGTTATACATAAATCATCCAACAATCAAACGCATCGATCAAACACATCAATCATTCATACAGCATTCATTCATTTACTCATTCATTCAACATTACATTATGTATTAATAATAAATCACATAAAATTATATTAACTTACCTGTCTTCCAATGTTCCGATCTCTGCGGCTGCCCTCTTTTCCTGCACACGCTCCCGATAATGGTCCCCTGCTTAAAAAAGATTTACCCGAATGTACCAGAATACCAAATGTATCTGAAAGAAAATAAAACCTGAATAACGAATGTATCCGAAAATTCAAACCGAACACCCGAATACAGAATGTATCCGAAAAATCAAAAAAAAAAAGAAATATTACCGAACCGAAAATTTTTTCCAAAACGAAAAAAACGAAACGAAACGAAAATATTTCTTGGCTACTACTGTTTTCACAGGAGGAATTCAATCAAAATTTTCACTAGCAAAAATACCAGGAGGTTCAGTCGAATTATTTGTAAAATGTGTTCTTAATGAAGTAAAATCTATTATTTATCAGAAGCCAGAGAGAAATCTGACAGTACAGGAAAGAAAGGCATTAAAACAGGATTAGATACATTCCTGGAACAAAATAACATTAATGCTTATGAAGAAATATAAAATCCCATCCCTTCCCCAATATCGCGCCACACCCCTACCCCTTAATTCCCTGGTTGAACTTGATGGACATATGTCTTTTTTCGACCGTACTAACTATGTAACTATGTAACTATGAAATGGTTGGGTACTAGACCAGATCTCACAGAAACTAAATCTGATAAATGTGGGAGTATTGTAGTGATGTAGACCAAAGATTATGAGAGTGAAATGACGAGACAGCTCTCAGATAACACTGTGTATGAGAAATTAAAGGAGAACCGCATCCCAAAAATTTTGGGGCACCATTTGAGATCATATATGTAGAAAGGAGTACTGTCTGTTAAGACAGCTTAACGACTCTTAGCAAAATTTCCACGCCATCTGAGATGGTATATTCTTCCCAAGGTACATAAGTCATGGAGCTGACCCCCGGGCCGCCCTATAGTGGCAGAGATAAGCTCCCTGACTGAGCCCTTATCGAATTTTATTGAATGGCTTATTAGTCCTTTGAAACCTTTGATTCCATAGTATGTAAAAGATTCAGGGGATCTGCTTAACCACTTATCTGATTTTGTATGGGAAGAAGGTTATTCGCTCGCGCCCATAGACGTGGAAAGTCTATACACCCGCATCCCTCAGGATGAGGGTGTGCAGACGATCCACAAGTTCTTGGTTGCGACTGAAAAAACTGCTGATTTTAAAGCATTTATATGTTATTCCCTTTGGTTAATTTTGACTCACAATACTTTTAAGGTTAATGATCAGCGCTTTAAGCAAATAACTGGGACCGCTATGGGGACTTCTGTCTCCTGTTCTTTTGCAAATCTTTTTTTGGCCATTTTTGAAAAATATTTTGGGGAGATTTTTCATAACCTGTCTAGAGGAAAAGTTGCCCAGTTGCCCATAGCAACCAATCAGATCGCTTCTTTCATTTTTCAAAGGCCTTGATAAGAATGAAAGGAGAGCTCTGATTGGTTGCAATGGGCAACTGGGCAACTTTTCCTCTAGACAGGTTTTGATAAATCTCCCCCTTTGTGTTTTCCACTACAAACCCTTTTGCTAAGTATGTCAAACTCTACCTCCATTTTGTTGATGATGTGCTTAATATTTGGAACGGATCGGCTGATCTGTTTAGTGATTTTATCCAGCACCTTAATACTATAAACAACATGAATATGTTATTTACATCACAATTCGAAAGTAGAGAACTTGATTTCTTAGATGTGAAAATCTCAGTGAGAAATAATGTATTGGAAACTAGTAGCTACAGGAAGTCAATTGCAAAACATTCTTTATTGCTTATAAAAGTTCACACCCACAGCATGTAAAATCTGGTATCCCTTATGGACAGTTTATAAGACTGAAAAGAATAAATAGTGAGGAGGAAATATATAAGCAACAAGCTGCTGAGTTAAAAATTAGCCCCTTAAGGACGCAGGGTTTTTCCATTTTTGCATTTTCATTATTTCTTCATCACCTTTTAAAAATCATAACGCTTTTTAATTTTGCACTTACAAATACATATTATTGATTATTTTTTGTGCCACCAATTCTACTTTGTAATGACATCAGTCACTTTATTCAAAAATCCACGGCCAAACGGAAAAAAAATCATTGTGCCACAAAATTGAAGAAAAATGCAATTTTGTTACTTTTGGGGGCTTCCGTTTCTACACAGTTCATTTTTTGGTAAAAATGACACCTCATCATTATTCTGTAGGTCCATATGATTAAAATGATCCCCTATTTATATAGGTTTGATTTTGTCGTACTTCTGGAAAAAATCATAACTACATGTAGGAAAATTTATACATTTAAAAATGTCATCTTCTGACCCCTATAACTTTTTTATTTTTCCGCATATGGGGATTTAGGAGGGCCATTTTTTTGCACCGTGATCTGAAGTTTTTAGTGGTACCATTGTTGTATTGATCAGACTTTTTTATCGCTTTTTTTTCACTTTTTTATGGTATACATAGTGACCAAAAATACGCTATTTTGGACTTTGGAATTTTTTTTGCACGCACGCCATTGATCGTACGGTTTAATTGACAATATATTTTTATAGTTCAGACATTTACGCACTCGGCAATACCACATATTTTTGTTTTTCTTTACATTGTTTTTTTATGGGAAATGGGGGGTGATTTGGACTTTTATTATGGAAGGGGACAAATGATCTTTGTTAACACTTTTTGTTTCACTTTTTTTCCCCAGTGTTATAGCTCCCATAGGGGGCTATAACACTGCACACACTGATCTTTTACACTGTTCACTGCCAGTGATCACTGATCAATAGCCTGACACTGATCAGTGTTATCGCCACTCGACTAGTCCTGCCTGGATCTCAGGCACGGAGCAGTCATTCGGCGATTGGACAGCGAGGAGGCAGGTAGGGACCCTCCTGCTGTCCTGCAAGCTGTCCGAACAACTCCACTGAGTTAACCGGCAGTGTTTACTTTCACTTTAGACGCGTCGATCAATTTTGATCGCCCCATCTAAAGGGTTAATAACGGGCATCACCGCGATCGGTGATGTACGGTATTAACCGCGGATCCCAGCCATTGATGGCCGCCGGGACCGACGCGATATGACGCTGGGTCAGTGCGTGACCCCGCATTCTATCGCGAGAGCCTGCGCAGGAAGTATACATACATCCTGTAGCGGGAAGGGGTTAGATTATTGGAGAGACTCTACCCGAGTTCAGTCATAGAAGAAGGTTACCAAAAGACAGCTAAGAGGGACAGAAGAGACCTGTTATGTAAAAAAATTTAAAGTATACATCAGAGACCAAATGTTTTACCTTTGCTATTGAAAATACCCCACAAAATAGTGTGATTATTAGGACAATAAGGACATTCTGGTATGTCCTAGAGTCAGATCCTGACCTACAGGAAATAGCTACCAAGAAGCCACTTATCACATATAGAAGAAATAAAACAATAGGGGATCTTATTAACCCCTTCAGGACCAAGCCCATTTTGGCCTTAAGGACCAGAGCGTTTTTTGCACATCTGACCACTGTCACTTTAAACATTAATATCTCTGGAATGCTTTTAGTTATCATTCTGATTCCGAGAATGTTTTTTCGTGACATATTCTACTTTAACATGGTGGTAAATTTTTGTGGTAACTTGCATCCTTTCCTTGTGAAAAATCCTAAAATTTTATGAAAAATTTGAAAATTTTGCATTTTTCTAACTTTGAAGCTCTCTGCTTGTAAGGAAAATGTATATTACAAATAAAAAAATGTTTTATTCACATATACAATATGTCTACTTTATGTCTGCATCATAAAAGTGATGAGTTTTTACTTTTGGAAGACACCAGAGGGCTTCAAAGTTCAGCAGCAATTTTCCAATTTTTCACAAAATTTTCAAACTCACTATTTTTCAGGGACCAGTTCAGGTTTGAAGTGGATTTGAAGGATCTTCATATTAGAAATACCCCATAAATTACCCGATTATAAAAACTGCACCCCCCAAAGTATTCAAAATGACATTCAGTCATCATTTTAACCCTTTAGGTATTTCACAGGAATAGAAGCAAAGTGAAGGAGAAAATTCACAATCTTCATTTTTTACACTCACATGTTCTTGTAGACCCAATTTTTGAATTTTTACAAGGGGTAAAAGGAGAAAATGTATACTTATATTTGTAGCCCGATTTCTCTAGAATAAGAACATACCTCATATGTCTATGTAAAGTGTTCGGCGGGCGCAGTAGAGGGCTCAGAAGGGAAAGAGCGATAAGGGGATTTTGGAGAGTACGTTTTTCTGAAATGGTTTTTGGGGGGCATGTTGCATTTAGGAAGCCCCTATGGTGCCAGAACAGCAAAAAAAAACCTCACATGGCATACCATTTTGGAAACTAGACCCCTTTAGGAACATAACAAGGAATAAAGTGAGCCTTTATACCCCACAGGTGTTTCACGACTTTTGCATAGGTAAAAAAATATATATATTTTTTTTCACTAAAATGTTTGTTTTCCCCCAAATTTCACATTTTTGCAAGGGTTAATAGCAGAAAATATCCCCCAATATTTGTAACCCCATCTCTTCTGAGTATGGAGGTACCCCATAAGTTGACCTGAAGTGCACTATGGGCGAACTACAATGCTCAGAAGAGAAGGAGTCATATTTGGCTTTTTGAGAGCAAATTTTGCTCAGGGGGCATGTCGCATTTAGGAAGCCCCTATGGTGCCAGAACAAAAAGCCCCCCAAACCTTGTAACGCAATTTCTCCCGAGTACAGCGATACCCCATATGTGACCCTAAACTGGTGCCCTGAAATACGACAGGGCTCCAAAGTGAGAGCGCCATGTGCATTTGAGGCCTAAATTAGGGATTTGCATAGGGGTGGACATAGGGGTATTCTACGCCAGTGATTCCCAAACAGAGTGCCTCCAGCTGTTGCAAAACTCCCAGCATGCGTGGACAGTCAACGGCTGTCCGGCAATACTGGGAGTTGTTGTTTTTCAACAGCTGGAGGCTCTGCTTTGGAAACAGTGGTGTACCGGACGTTCTTATTGGGGGAGGGGGGCTGTGTAGGGGTATGTGTATATGTAGTGTTTTTAACTTTTTATTTTATTTTGTGTTAGTGTAGTGTAGTGTTTTTAGGGTACAGTCACATGGGCGGGGGATTACAGCGAGTTTCCCAGCGCAAAATTTGCTGCATCTCAAGATGCGAGAAACCCACTGTAAAAGCCTCGCCCATGTGAATGTACCCTGTACATTCACAGGGGGGGGGGGGGGAGGGCACCAGCTGTTGCAAAACCACAACTCCCAGCATGCATGGTCTGTTAGTGCATGCTGGGAGTTATAGTTTTGCAACAGCTGGAGGCACACAGGTTAGGAAACACTGAGTTAGAAACAGACAATGTTTCCCAACCAGTGTGTCTCCAGTTGTTGCAAAACTACAACTTCCAGCATGCCCAGACAGCTAAAGGGCATGCTGGGAGTTGTAGTTCGCCAACATCTGAAGGGCCAGATGTTGCTGAACTAAAACTCCCAGCATGCCTGGACAGTCAGTGCATACTGGGAGTTGTAGTTTTGCAACAGCTGGTAGAGCACAGATTGGAGACCATTATAAAATGGTCTCCAAACTGGGGCCCTCCAGATGTTGCAAAACTACAACTCCCAGCATGCCCAGACAGCCAAAGGCTGTCTAGGCATGCTGGGAGTTGTAGTTTTCAGACTTCTAGAAGCAGCAGTGAAGATCTTCACTGCTGCTTCTGAGGACCATATACTTACCTGCTGGTCCCGTCGCTGCTCCTCCACGTGGCCGGTCCTCGGTACCGCCAGGTAAGGGCGCCGGTCCCCTGGTGTTCCCCCTCTATGCCGCAGGTCCCTGCGAGCCCCTGCAGCCATCGTCCCCTGTTCTGCCCGACTTCCAGGGGCGGGCAGTGCGGGGGATCTGAACTTTCACCCCAGATCACTGTGATTGGTCCACAGGGACCAATCACAGTGATCGCTGACCAGGACCATCAATGGATGGTCCTGGGGGGTGAAGCAGAAGTTGGCCCCTGCTGGAAACAGCGGGACTTCTGCTGGTTAACCGGTGCGATGCTGCGCATCGCCGGGTTAGCTGAATGTCATTTAAAAACGCCGGGATGCGCGAACGCACTGCACAACCCGACGTTTATATATGACATTCTGCGGGAAGGGGTTAAGAAAGAAAAAGCAAAAAATTATCTACATAAAAACTGACTTACAGATTTGGTTCCATAAGGGAATTTTGCCTGTCACCATTTTTCCTTCTGCTGATTTTATGCAGGTTTAAAAGTGTTGCAACTGGGGGGTATTACTCACTATATAAAAGATGTTTTTTCTTGTAAGACATCTTTTGTCGTCTATGTACTCTTTTGTATATGCGGTTTCTACTATGTGGGAAAAAACAGACGTAAATTGTTTGTTTGAGTGAGAGAACATCTGTACTCTATACGTACTAGGAAAGTAGCCCCGAAATTATAATTCCACATATTAGAAACACATAGGGATAACACGTCCGTATTAAAATTTGCTGCTATAGAAAGAATTAAACCTCCTAAGTCAGGTGGAGATCGTGACCAGATGCTGCTTTAGGCCGAAGCACAATGGATTTTATGCTTAAACGGGTTATCCAGGAAAAAAAACTTTTTTTATATATATCAACTGGCTCCAGAAAGTTAAGCAGATTTGTAAATTACTTCTATTAAAAAATCTTAATCCTTTCAGTACTTATGAGCTTCTGAAGTTAAGGTTGTTCTTTTCTGTCTAAGTACTCTCTGATGACATGTGTCTCGGGAACCGCCCAGTTTAGAAGCAAATCCCCATAGCAAACCTCTTCTAAACTGGGCGGTTCCCAAGATACGTGTCATCATAGAGCACTTAGACAGAAAAGAACAACCTTAACTTCAGAAGCTCATAAGTACTGAAAGGATTAAGATTTATTAATAGAAGTAATTTACAAATCTGTTTAACTTTCTGGAGCCAGTTAATATATATAACAAAAGTTTTTTTTCCTGGATAACCCCTTTAAATGCCCTGGGTCCAATTGGTCTAAATGACCGGAATGACCTGAGTTCATTTTTGTAAAGTTTTGTGTATATTTATACACAGCCTCTAATGACCAGCAAGGTCCACCCACCTAGATCACCTGCACTGCAATGTCAGACACCTACTAATACAAATGCTGATCACAAAACATAAAACTAACCAAAAAATTATGTGGTGGACCACAGGGTGAATGGCCACGGGTGTTGCGGTGAACGTAGTGGTGGGATCAGATGTCATTAACCCCAGTGGTCTGGTGGTATTAACCCCTATGTGTTCGTGACGCCAGTTTGGTTTTCAGGTTCCGGAACACCTTGGCAACTTTCAGACAGGGGCCAGTAGAAGCACACAACCCATGCAAAACAATTGTTGCCCATTTACCCGCCCGCTGCATGTATGTCCTCCCCTTGCCATGTGTTTTTTTTTTTTTTTTTTAAGACAATTTACTTTTATTAATGAAAAGTAATTAACAAACATATCAGGCAGTAACAACGTAAGTCATACAATAAAGTCATAGAGTACAGCAGGATCAAAATATACAGGCCCACCAGCGGTATTATAAAATAATCAGGGAACAAAATCCAAACGGCCCAGTAAAGTCTCAGCATAACATGGTGTAGATAGCAGAAGCAATAGATATAATCAGAGCAGCTTCAGCTTGCAAGATGAGGAGATATTATCCTGAGTAACCTAAACCATAACAATAAAGCATAGAGGTGTACAGGTTAACAGACTAAGAAAGCAAAAGAAAAGAAAAACAAAAATACCTAGATCTAACTCAAGGAGTCAATACCAATGCATAACTCACAAAACAATATATAAAGACATCACCAACAGACATGTGGAAACAAACAAGACAGACGGACAAGACCCCCATAAAAGCAGCCGACCATCAGATTCCAATCAAATACGCTCTCCAAGTAGATTCTGAAAAATAAAAATTGCTAGTGGAAATAGGAAAAACTGTGATAAATCAACGTGGAAATAGTCAGGGAACCTTCAAAGCTCCCAAAGAACCCGTCAGTGCCTCCATGGTGCACCATTGTGTGGATGCGAAGGGACGGACTATAGAGATAAGCTCTGAGGCTGTATAGTGCGAGGTCAGGAACAATCTCCACTTATTGAAGAGACACTTTGCCATTTTCTTCCCATGGCCAAGCGCATCCCTTCTCTCCAGATGAAATAGGAGTTTTAACGCTTCTAGTAAGTGCGCAATCGTAGGAGAGGAGGGCGAAAGCCATGCACGTAGTAGGTGAAGCTTGGCCAGAATGATAGCTGTATGTGTTAATGGAGAGAGATGTACATAGGAATAGCAGTCCCCAGACCCTGCAACCCTTATATGAAAGAGTACCTCATAAGGGCTTAGAACAGACCCATGTGCACCCAATGATTGAAGTAGTTGAGATACTTGTCCCCAGTAGGTGTGAGTGTGTGGGCAGAGCCATATACAATGATATAGGTCAGCGTTAGGTGCAGTACATTACAGACAATGGTTAAGTCTGGATGGGTTACTGATGGACGGTGGAATGGTGAATGCATATATGGCCCAGTGAATTAACTTAAGTTGAGTCTCTCTCCATCTTTCGTTAGGAACATGTCTTCTTAAATCCACTCAACCCGTCAATATGTGTTCAGGGATATTGGGGTCCTGTAGGATACTTGCCAATTTCACCCCCACTTTTTTGGAAGGTGACAAGATGTACTATTTACGCAGTCTAGAATATAGATCTGAAATAGACCTGTCAGTCGTGGAGGTGAGAATGGAATCAAATCCAGTAAGACTAACCTCCTTGCTAATATCCTGGAGTTTAGATCTGCAAAAGGAGCAAATTTGACCATATGGTAAAAAATGCGTGGAGGGGATGGCGTACTGGGAAGTCAATTCCCGTAGTGTATACCAACGTTTTTCCGTCTTATGAAAGAGGTCTCCCATGGTATGGATTCCATTCTGGCGCCACACATAAAATAGAGGGTTATCCTTCCCAGCTGGGAATTCTGGTGTAAGCCAAGGGGAAAGGTGTTTGGAGCAAGTAAATGACAGACCCATACATCTCCATAATTCCATCCACGTGGCTATAGTATCTTTAAAGAGCAGAGAACTTTTGATGACTGGAGGCAAAGAGGGAATCTGGCAATGTAATAATGCTAATGGATGCCACGGAGCAGCGAAAGCAGATTAAGAGAAACGTTGGAATAAAAGGAGGAGTTATGGTACCAATCCATAATGTGTCTCAGTATACAGGCTAAGTTGTAACTCCTGACATCCGGAAAATTCACCCCCCCCCCCCCCCTTCTTTCACTGGAAGCATCAATGTCCGTAAAGCTATCCGGGGTTTCTGTTCGGCCCAAATATTTTTATTTATTTTGTTATTCAAAATATTTTATTGTTTCAAAATATTACAGGAAATAACACAAGTATTAATTCGCAATCATATAATCCACAATGGTAAGAAAGCGGTGAACAGCTGGTCAAGTCAAGTAGACATACTCAACTATACAGTCATCAACTGAGGTCTAAATCATCATAACTAATATAGGGAGTAAAGAATGGTGGACAAGCGAGAGAGCGTAAGGCACTGAGAAACAAGTGCTCTCTCAACAATCACAGTAGAACTCTACTTAAACTACTTCAAACTGTGAGGGTGGTGAGGAGTTGACCTCCATGTATCCCAACGTTTGAGGAATTTTTCATGTGTGCCCATAGACAATGCATAGGTTCGTTCATAGTCACATATGAGATTTAGCAGGTTAATAATTTCGCATAGGGAGGGAATTTTGGTTGATTTCCAATTTCGGACTATTTGCAGCTTGGACGCCATATAGAGATGGACAAGAGGGTGCCGTAATTCAAGAGGTATCAAATCAAGATCCATAAGTAGGAGAAAAGTTTCCGGACATAAGGTGACCGGAGATTGCAGCAGCTTGTTGGTCAATAAGCCTACACCCCTCCAGAGCTCCTGGAGGCGAGGGCACTCCCATAGGGTGTGAAGTAAAGTACCCACCTCGCCACAACCCCGCCAGCATAAGTTCGAACATGTGGGATCTAATAGGTGTAATCTAGAGGGCGTGTAATACCATCTGTAAATCGTTTTAGCAACTGCCTCTTGGTGATTGGTAGATCGGAACAGTGTGCGGGTATGTGCTATAGTGCCAGACCACTGTTCCAGTGTGAACTCTTTTCTCAAGTCAGATTCCCATTTTGACATGTAATGGTGCTTAGAAATAGTAGTTTTATCGTGTAAAATATTATAGAAGAAGGTAATTCCCCTCTTGGAGTCACCATTTAGGAATGTAAGTACATCTCTTGGGATCGGATGCTGCGAGGAAAAGTCTCTAGTCAGTAGGCTGCATAATTGAAGACTTTAAAAAAATTCTCTGTGGGGTAAGTGGTAGGTAGCATGAAGTGTTGGGAAATGGACATCACCCTCTGGGCATATCAGGTCTTGAGCATTGAATATATCATGTAACTCCCAGGTTTGGATGTGTAGATCTGGGATTCGGCACTCTAGGTAGTCTAAGGTAAAATGTTTAAGAGGGCAAGGTACACTGAACACATTTTGTTTTAGGGCATATTTCCAGGCTTTGTCAGAAGATGTTATGGACACTAAATACGATGCAGGGGGAGGTTGACCCCTCATCTGTAAGAACATTCGGGATCTCAATGAGGTAGGGAGAGAGGAGTGGGTCTCCACTTCCACCCACAGCTTTTCTGTGTTCCTGGACCACCAATGGGTCAGCTGATCCAGAAGACATGCCATGTGGTAATCTTCTAAATGAGGGAGACCGAGTCCTCCACCCCTTTTGTGTAATGTCATGATGCCCCTGGCTATTCTAGGCCTTCTTTTCTGCCAAACAAATTGTGAAAGATGGCAAATCAGAGTAATGAGGTACGTTTTAGGTAGAATGATCGGAATAGTCCTAAACAAATACAGTAGTTTTGGGAGTAACATCATCTTAAATGTGGCTAACCTACCAAACCAAGATGGAACGGATTTGGAGTAGTCTTGCATAGAATTAATCAGTGATTTGGAGAGCGGCAGGAAATTGTCATGGAAAAACTTAGTAGAAGGGTACGAAAGATTTATGCCTAAATATGCCAGAGAGGAGGTTTGCCAATCTAATGGAAACTTATTACGGAGTGAGGCGACAAGTAGGGGATTCAGAGATATGGGCATTATCTGTGATTTGGAAGTGTTTAGTTTGTAATAAGAGATTGCACTAAACTTTACTATGGTGTCGAATAAATGATGTAGCGAATGTGGAACATCCGTCAGGGTCAACAACACGTTGTCGGCAAACAGCGCCAACTTATGTTCAGTTGGTCCCACCCGGATCCCCTAATACCGTCATTTAATCTAATGGCCTGGGCCAAGGGTTCGATGGAAAGAATGAACAACAGAGGAGAGAACGGGCAGCCCTGCCGCATTCCATTCGACAGGGTGAACCGGTTAGACAAGGCTCCATTGGTGAACACCTGCGCTGTCGGATTGGAGTACAGGGCTTCAATTGCGGACACAATGGAGCCAGATAGTCCGTATGAACGGAGTACAGTGAAAGCATATCTCCAGTTCACCTTGTCGAATGCCTTCTCAGCATCAAGTGTCAGGAAGGCAGACTGCACACTATTATGCTCACAATGTTGGAGCAGGGAGATCACTCTCCGCGTATTATCGGGGTCTTGTCGGCCTTGTGTGAAGCCTACTTGGTCCCTGTTTAGTAATCATGGTATGATTGGTTGTAATCGGTCTGCAAGTATCTTCACATATATTTTAACATCGCTGTTTAACAGCGAAATGGGGCGAAAATTAGAGGCTAGGTCTGTAGATTTCCCCGGTTTGGGAATAGTTGTGATAAGGGCAGTTAACATATCTTGGGGCAGACTCCCCGACTCCATCGCTTCACCAAACACTTTCAGCCTGTGTGGGACCAAGATGTCCCGAAATTTACGGTAATATTCATTCGGGAGACCATCAGGGCCGGAAGTTTTATTCAACGGCAGCGCATCAATTGCTTTTGAAATTTCTGCTGAGGTGATGGGTAAATTGAGAGAGTCGAGCATGGGCTTAGTAACCTGCGGCAGATTTAAGGCCGACAGGAAGTCATCTATGGCTTCCTCTGTGGGTTGGACGGTATTTGCATCTGCGCGCAGATTATATAGTTTTGCATAGTAGTCGCGAAATGCATTCGCAATGTCTCTAGGGGATAGGACCGTCTTTCCCTATGTTGGATGGATCATGGAGGCAATACGCTGCTTAAGATGGGCTGGTTTCAGTCTCTGCGCCAAAAAGGCGCTCGGCTTATTATCCTGGGAATAATACGCTAATCTCGTTTTTTTAAAGCTCTTTTCACATTGGTACAGCAAAAGCTTACAGAGCTGTAAAGCTCATTTAGTAAGTCCGTCAGGGTTTGCTGAGAGGGAATTTTTTTATGGATAGCCTCTAGTGCAGCAATGCGATTGATAGGTTCAGTGATGAGGGCAGTACGTTGACGCTTAAGGAGAGTCCCCAACTGTATGAAAGTGCCCCTAATGACAGGTTTATGGGCAAGCCAGAGGGTGTCAGGAGTAATGTCTGGGGTTGCGTGAAATGCAAAGTAATCTTTTAAGGCAGACTCAATTTTGACAGAGTGTTCAGAGTGTGCTATTATGTGAGTGTTAGCTCTCCACACAAAATCACTTGTGTTTTGGGGAGAAGTCAGAGAGGGTTATCTGGACGTTGGAGTGATCGCTCCTATCTTGGAGGAGAGAGTAGCATCAATTAAAGATCTACTAATCAGTATCATATTAATTCTAGAGTAAGTATGGTGTCTATGGAAGAAGTACGAGTAATCTCTCTCAGTGGCATGCTGCAATCTCCAGATATCAAACAGATCCCGATCTCCAATTACATTTTTAAGGTAAAAAGTCCTACCAGATGCCTGGGCAGAGAGGTCTAGAGCAGGGTCTGAGACCGCATTAAAGTCCCCACAAATTATAATCTCACCTCTCCCGTGCACGTCAATGAGCTTGAAAATTTTCCTCAGGAATCGACTTTGTCTGGAATTAGGAGCATACAGGTTAACAATTGTGAATGCAACACCATCTACAGAACAGGTTAATAAAATGAATCTACTCTGTGGATCAATGATTTGCGAGGTGATCTGAAAAGCTACATTATCCCTTACCGCAATCATAACCCCTCTTTTCTTTTTAGCATAGGTGGTATATACAATATGTGGGTATTTCCTGTGGCGCAGTTGAGGAGTATTAGACGAGGACAGGTGCGATTCTTGGATGCAAGCAATGGTTGCATTACTCCTTTCCAACTCCCTCCACAAACTGCCTCTTAAATGGGCTATTAAGCCCATTCACATTAAGGGAAAGTATGTCAATCCCCATTTCGCAATTCAGAACTATGTACCAATGAGCTATGGGTAGGATGTCTCCTCCTCACCAATTAAAAACCGGATGTCACACTAACTACAGATCAAGTGGGCACAGAATCAGTATGCAATCAGCAATAATAACAGTTCAAAGTGCAATCAGAACAAAATAATGGTAGGAAAAAAAAAAAAAAAACAGGTGAAATCCAATTAGAACAACTTGGCAGCAAAATTATCAGTCAAAAATGCCAGCTCTAGGAAAACATGGAGTACTAAGACAATGAATAAATTCAACAGGTCATACTGCATAGCACCAAGTACTCATAAGGAACTCAGTCATCAGGGCCTTTGAGATCCGCAGGTGGGCCAGCTCTAAGTTGCTGTGGATCTGAGGGTAAGCCATCAGTATATTCATCATCCAGGAGGCCCCAGGAGCGCAGAATGTCCATGCCCTCATCAACAGTGGCAAAAGTCTTTCCCTGTCTCACAATCAGTAATTTGGTAGGGTAGCCCCACCTATAGGGGATCCTGAGGTCTCTAAGCAGTCCTGACAGAGGGCCAAATTCTCTCCTAGCTTGTAGAGTCGCCGCAAATAAATCCGCATACATTTTAATATCTATGTATGGTTCAGGGAGTGATGCATGTCTCCTGGAATACTGCAATAGTCTATCTTTTGTCTGAAAGAACGTGTATCTCGTTAATACATCTCTCGGTAGTTCATCTGGCAGGGCGCGAGGTTTGGGCACTCGATCTGTGCTCTATCTATGCAGTCTAGGACGTTGCTTCAGTGGGCTGACATGGGGAGAGTTATCAAAATCAGGCCCCGTTTCTGCAGTACTGCATCCCTCTGCTCTCTCCCCTCGGGCTTTATGGAGACGGCCTCCCCTTCCCCTGTGTTTAACTCACCGGGCAGCATTGCAGGTAAGTTGTCTGGGGAGCTCCAGTGTTCGGGTATCTCAAAAGACAGTTTATGAGACAGCCTCTGGTGTCCTTTCTTGCCGGGTCGCACTGGTGTCGTAGTTGCAGTGTTGCGAAAGCCCGTCTTTCCAGAAGCTCCCGGTGGCAGCGTGTGCTGGTGAGAGCGCGCTGCGGCGCCATCTTTGTTGTATCTCTGGCGCTGAGGGCCGGCCTAGAAGAAGTGCGGTAGCGGCTTGAAATTGCCCGTTTTAGAGTCCCGCTTTCTGCCTGAGGTAGCCATAATGTTCCCCCACAAGTATAGGGTGGCTGTGAGTCGCTGGTGGCAGATTAGAACGCTAGTGGTGGGTGCTTATGCAGGAGCGCACTGTTCAGGCAGTCATCTCAGTCGGCGTCCAAGCCACGCTCCAGGCCCAAATAAATTTTGTAAACGTGGAAGTTAACGTTTTGATATCGGTATGCTTTAGTAATAGCGGTATAGTTTGGAGGGGGTATAATAGCCTAGCAAAACTGCACATCTTGATTAGGTGACATCTCCCTAACAATGATAAGGGTAGACTGTGCCATTTATGTAGTTCTGTTTGAATTTTGTCTATCAATGGTGGGTAGTTGAGGGCATATAAAGATCTGGGTAGTCTACCTATTTTAATGCCTAAATAAGTAATATGTTGGGAAACAATTGAGATCCCCAAAGAACGTGTAAGCTGGGCGTAAGCAGAAGAGGGTCTTCTTAAAAGTAAGAGGGAGGATTTGTGGGCGTTGACTCTATAACCTGAGTATTCACCAAACTGCGTCAGGGCATTCAGAATATTGGGCGCGTCTCTCACCGGATCCTGTAAATAAAGGATAACATTGTCTGTGTAGAGGGATGCTTTAACTGCAGCTTCCCCTACCTTAATGCTCTGGAACAATGTGAATGAAGTCAGGTATCTTGTCAACGGCTCCAAGGCAATATTAAACAAAAGAGGAGGCGGGGGGGCTTGAATTGCCGAGCTCGAGATGAGCCGCATGTTCTGAGGCTCCTGCCTGGGTCTTACTAAAAAAAAGGCTGATTTTACCCGATATGGGAGGCAAATCTAGGGGGAAACAGCGCAAGAAGACTGCCCAGCACCTCAGCACCCTGCCGAACCCAATCTCGGGTTATTTTCAGCCCCGCAACGCGCCCGCTTCTGCCGTGATCCCAGAACTGCGGCCTACCTCTCCCACACTGCCGACCTCTCCTGCCATAATGAACACGCTCCCTGGACCAGGAGACCCCTCCAGACTCCCGGCGCCTACCGCTTCAGACGGGATGTTGGGACCCGCTCACCCTCCGCAGCTGGAAACCTCGCCTGGGGTGGTGAGTCTGATGGAGTCTCTCCCCTGTGCATGGGGTGAGACACACGTGAGTTCTGCAGGCCCCCGTGACCAGGGACGCGCTCCCGGCTCCCTGCACTCCCCGGCCCCTACTGCCTGTCTTGGAGACCCCCATGCTGGGCTGCTCTCCTCACCACCTCTCACTGCTGCACCCGTGATGCAATGAAGGGGGCTCCTACACCTGACCGACCCCTGTCCCCTCGGCCGCAATACCCCCAGGAAGTGCAAACGCCAGCCACCTACCTGGGCCCTTATGAGACCCCTGAATCGAGATGTATCTCCAGCACACTTGAAATCCTATGCTGCTGCCTGTGGGGGTGCCTGGGGCGGCACCCCACCTGCCACCTTACCTCTACCGGTGCCTGGCCCACCTACCCTGGACGTAACAGACTGGGCTGATGAATTGAACTCTGACAACTCGCATTCTGATGATGGATCTTCTACAGAGGGTGAGACCCCGGAGTATTGGGGTGCCAGCCCCCCCGGCAAGAATAAATTGTTCAAAACTCCAATCAAAAAACCTCTTAGTGCACACCGCTCCTCCAACTGTTCTTCTTCTGATGACAACCTAGGTGACCCGCAAAAGCCACCTCACCGCCCACTAACACCAAATAGAACCCCGACTGCCACAGTGCAGACCATGGAATGTCCCCTGTGCGCACCTGTACTCCCCACACCTGAAATGGCGGTTAATAACCTTAAAAACCACCCGGAATTGCAAGCCCTCCTGGCACTACTGCCGACCAAAACAGACATGCATAACATGCCACCGACCTCAATGTCTAACTTTCCTTCCCCCTCTCCTGCAGGATTGGCGAACCGCTCTCTCCCCTGACCTGTGAGGGAGCCGTGCTGACGACTCATCATTGCAAAGGGCATACATACAACCAAGTAGTGTACTATTTAGTACCTGTTATTCTGTTTCTGTGCTAAATTCAGTGCTTTTCCACACATTAGTATACACCTGCTGGTGTATGAAACTAAAAAAAAAAAAGATTTTTTTCTGCGTAGAAATACGCATACCAGTGCGCTCATCATTGCAAAGGGCATACATAGAACCAAGTATTGTACTATTTAGTAACTGTTATTCTGTCTAGGGCCTACATACTGTCAAAGGACAGCCGTAAGTAATCGCCTGCTGCTGTTCTAGACAAATACTGTTTAAAGAGTAGTGTGGCGTATTGTAATACCCTCATAAACGCACTAAGTATATCAGGCAGGGAAGTGCCAGGACATGCACAGAGAAGGGGCAGAGGCCTACATACGTCAGGCAGAGTTGGCTGCAGACTTGGGGCGAGTGGCAGCAGGAGTCGCAGCAATAGGCCTGAGCTCCCGTTAACACCCAGCGGTCGTGTCGTCGACCCATCTCTCCTCGTCAATTGGTTTGCACACTCATCCTCATCATCACAAGCGACATGTGACAACCCCAGTCAAGAGTCGGTGGGTTCCTCAGACACAACCCTCAGTTGGTATGGCCCGGGAGCAGTCCCCGTAATCCCATTGCCTTTGTCCTATGCTGTTCCCTCTCTCAAAGAAGTATCTCATGCTTTGGGTTCAGCTCCACTATTTAGTGAGGATGATGTAATAGAGGATAGTCAGCAGCTACTGGGCAGCCAAGAATGTGAGGAGACATGCATCCCTTGCTCCGCTATGCGGCCAAGTAGTGATGAGGAGAGTGACGTGGGAGGCGGTGTTGCAATTGTTCAGGGTCCTGAGGCAGACACTGTTGTGGAACCTGAGGAGGACATCAGTGACGTGCACACATCTTATGATGATGATGAAGCCGATTGCAATTGGGAGCCGGGTGCAGAAGCCGGGGCTTCATCATCATCAGGAGAAGAGATTTGCTGTTTGTCCATGAGGCAGCAAGGCGGTAGCACGGTTGGCAGTCAGCGTGGTGGTGGCAGTAGTGGAAATTCAGGAGCCAAACGTGCCAGGAGGAGACCACCTGCTTTGCGTCAAGCTACCATTCTGGGAGGTAGTGGAACAGGGGTTCCTGGAGACGGCACCAATAGCAGTCAAATAGTGCGAACTACGGGTGGGAAAATCAGCTACTCTGCGGTGTGGTTGTTCTTTATAAAGAATCCGGAGGAGCATTGTGTCAAACCCTCCTTCTGGCGCTCCTGCTTCTTCCGCTTTTAGTCAGCAATTCTGCCAACAATCCATCGGCGAAGCCATGTCCAAGAGACAACAGTATGCGCCACTCATCCAATGGCGCAGAAGTTTAATGTGCTCCTGTCCAAGTTGCTGGTGTTGCAGTCCCTTCATTTCCAACTGGTGTACTCTACACCTTTCAGAGAATTGATGGCTTGTGCCAAGCTGAGATAGAGAGTCCCAAGCAGTCATTTCTTTGCGAAGAAGGCAGTACCAGCCCTGCATAAGTCTGTACAAGAGAAGGTGGGCCAGTCCTTGAGCCTGTCGGTGTGTTCAAAAGTGCACGGCAGCACCGATGTGTGGAGCTGTAACTACGGGCAGGGACAATACATGTCTTTTATGGCTCACTGGGTAAATGTTGTTCCTGCACAGCCACAACAGCAACTTGGACAGGTCACACCGCTTCCTCCTCTACGCTCTCGCTCCCAGGCAGTTGGTCCTTTTACTGTGTGCGCCTCCTCCTCCTCCTCCCTCGTGTCCTTGGCCTCCACTGCACGCCCAAATCTCGGTGGCCCTTCATCATACCATTTGTGTAGGGCACAGCGGTGTCAAGCTGTCCTTCACATGGTTTGCCTTGGCGAACGGAGTCACACAGGGGAGGAACTGCTGAAGTTCATTAGGGAAGAAATCCGAGTATGGCTTACTCCACAAAATCTGGAAATGGGAACCATGGTGACCGACAATGGGAAGAACATCGTGTCCGCGCTGCGACAAGGAAGTGTGAACCATTCGCCCTGCATGGCACACGTGTTGAATCTGGTTGTCAAGAACTTCATCAAGTCTTCACCCCATTTGCAAGATGTCCTGACAATGGCAAGGAAACTGTGCATGCACTTCAGCCACTCGTACACCGCCAAGCACACTTTGCTTGAGCTGCAGCGTCAGAACGGTATCTCACAACACAGTCTCATTTGTGACGTTGCCACACGTTGGAATTCCACCCTCCATATGTTGGACAGACTATACAAACAAAGAAAAGCCATCACCGATTTTTTGATGATCCAAACAGATAGGAGTACTCCCCTGTGTAACTTCAATGTGAACCAGTGGCAGCTCATATGTGACACCTGCCGTTTGCTGAGACCCTTTGAGGAAGCCACATTTTTTGTTAGTCTATCGAATTACGGCATGAACGACGTAATTCCACTCCTACATTTACTCCAAAAAATGATTGAAAACATGGCTGGTCACGGCAATGGAGATGTTGCGCCTACATCAGAAGGCTACATGAGTCCTGTGGGGGATGAACTGGAGGAGGAGGATGATGAGGGGCAGAGCGGAGCACAGTTTACGGTGGATGAGATGGCCGGTGTTTCTAGTCATCGGACAGGAGGGGAGGAGCAGGAGCAGCCAGAGGAGCTAGAGGGTTATGAGGAAGGCGAGGCAGAGGACCCAGACACACCGTGGCAGTATGCAGTGGAGATGGAGGCAGGTAGTCCCAGCGAGTCACTGTCACAAATGGCACGATGCATGCTCAGTTGCTTGCATAGTGACCCCCGAATTGTCAAAATTCGTCAGCACGATGACTTCTGGATCTCCACCTCATTAGAACCTCGCTACCGGCCCAGAATGGGGGCATTTTTTACACCCACTGAGAGGGAGGACAAACTGACCTACTACAGAGAGCTTCTACGTAGTCGGTTGATCGGCCACATGGTCCATCCACTCGCAGGTCTGACTCGGGGGGCCCTCTGCACTCACATTCCACTGCCACGGCTGCTGGGGAGGGGAGGGGTGGCAGGAGCAGTACCGGCTCAATCAGCAGCAGCCTGAGTCTACAGTCGCTGATGAGCAGCTTCCTTCAGCTGCATAGTGAAGCTACTCATCAGCAGCAGGAGGACATGGAGCAGGACCTGAACCAGCATGTGGTGGCATACCTCGACATGACCGCTCACGCAACCGTTGAAGATCCGCTGGACTTCTGGGCAGCCAAACTCGATTTATGGACGCAACTAGCGGAGTTTGCCCTGGAAAAGCTGTCCTGCCCGGCCAGTAGTGTGCCATCAGAGCGGGTGTTTAGTGCGGCCAGGGCCATAGTCACCCCAAGGAGAACTCGTCTGTCCACTAAAAATGTGGAGAGATTGACGTTTGTGAAGATGAATCAGGGATAGATCAGCCAGGATTTCCAGCCACCAATGACAGATGGGTCGGAGTAGATTGACCATGCTCCTACAACAAAAATTTCTCAATTATGGTTGGTTATGAAACCCTCTGGGCAGACCTGGACATTGTACGGCCCGCTTGCTATATACGGCCCTTTGATTGGCTCTGACCGGCCCGCGCTGACTGGGGGACAACTATGCTGCCTAATCTGGGGAACAAGTTTGCTCCTAATCTGGGGGACATCTATGCTGCCTAATCTGGCTGACATCTATGCTGCCTAATCGGGGGGACAACTATGCTACTAATCTGGGGGACATCTATGCTGCCTAATCTGGGGGACATCTATGCTGCCTAATCTGGGGGACAACTATGCTCCTAATCTGGTGGACATCTATGCTCCTAATCTGTGGGACATCTATGCTGCTTAATCTGTGGGACATCTATGCTGCCTAATCTGGGGGACAAGTATGCTCCTAATCTGGGGGACATGTATGCTGCCTAATCTGGGGGACATCTATGTTGCCTAATCTGGGGGACAACTATGCTCCTAATCTGGGGGACATCTATGCTGTCTAATCTGGGGGACATCTATGCTACCTAATCTGGGGGACAGCTATGCTCCTAATTTGGGGGACAACTATGCTCCTAATCTGGGGGACATCTATGCTGCCTAATCTGGGGGACAAGTATACTCCTAATCTGGGGGACATCTATGCTCCTAATCTGGGGGACATCTATGCTGCCTAATCTGGGGGACATCTATATTGCCTAATCTGGGGGACAAGTATGCTCCTAATCTGGGGGACATCTATGCTGCCTAATCTGGGGGACATCTATGCTGCCTAATCTGGGGGACAACTATGCTCCTAATCTGGGGGACAGCTATGCTCCTAATCTGGGGGACAACTATGCTGCCTAATCTGGGGAACAAGTATGCTCCTAATCTGGGGTGACATCTATGCTGCCTAATCTGGGGGACATGTATGCTGCCTAATCTGGGGGACAACTATGCTCCTAATTTGGGGTACAGCTACGCTCCTAATCTGGGGGACAACTATGCTGCCTAATCTGGGGAACAAGTATGCTCCTAATCTGGGGGACATCTATGCTGCCTAATTTGGGGGACATCTATGTTGCCTAATCTGGGGGACAACTATGCTCCTAATATGGGGAAAACTGATGCTTCTGACCTTGGGCCTATAATTTTTGAATGTTTAGCAGTAGCTAAATACATGCTTAATGCAAAAGTCAACATTGATCGTTAAATTCTCGGCGCTCTACCAGGGCCTTCTCCTACCCCGCCGGGGCCAATCCAAGGACCTCACTAAACCATCCAATCGTTAGTAGAGACATGCGGTGTGTACAAGGGGCAGGGACTTAATGAACCCTAGCTTATGACCCGCACTCAGTTGTGATTCTTCTTTTCTGGCAAAAATGATCCCTATCGCCAACGGGAGCTGGGTGCAGAAGGGGCTTAATCATCATCAGGAGAAGAGAGTTGCAGGTTGCCCTTGAGTCAGCAAGGCGGTAGCACGGTTGGCAGTCAGTGTGGTGTGGCAGTAGTGGAAATTCAGGAGACAAACGTGCCCGGGGGAGACCACTTGCTTCAAGGCAGCTTACCTTTCAGAGAGGTAAAGGGTTACCCGCACCTGTTGGTGAAAGATAGAGACACGCTAATCCGTTCAGTGGAGCGCTAGTGCGGCCCAGGACATCTGAGGCCATAACACACCTGTTATTGCTCGATCTCGCAATTGATCGGGCAAGGTAAGGGGTTATTAAAGCCTCTTGGGTACTGCTGAGGCCTACTCCTGACTGCTCCTGGTGCAATGTATGGGGTAATTAAACACTCTTGGGTAGTGTTATTGTTAAATTTACTGGTAATTTTATCAGTAATAAAATTGAATTTTGCAGAATGCTAATCGTAACACAACGGAACGCTTGTTGCGTGTGATTTTTTTATGAAAAAATAAAAATAAAAAATACGGACAGGGATTAACTCTGCTTAATCATTTTTGGCAAAAAAACTCCTTTGGTGATCTGATCTTTTGGAGACAGATGCGCTTACACACATATGCAATATTTTTTTATTTCAAACATTGTGTGGTTTATTATTTTTGAGAAGAAAGTCTTTGGGTGGTCCACCGTCCTGCATTATAGAGTCTTCTGAACTGTTAGATATGCGCTTGTTTTTACACAAAGGTATACATTTAAAAAAAAAAATTATACAATTTTGTTGATTTTGGGGGGGGGGGTGGATTGTGAAGCCCGGGTGACGGGTGTGTAGTGTGTACTGGTGCATCAGTCAACTCCAGTCTGTGTCCTCTAGGCAATATATGGGTTACTGATGCAGCAGTGGTGGGGCCTGGTCTAGGAATTTCAATTTAAAAGAAAAAAAAAATTGTGTGGTTCATTATTTTTGAGAAATAAGTCTTTGGGTGGTCCACCATCCTGCATTATAGAGTCTTCTGAAATGTTGGATATGCGCTTGTTCTTACACAAAGGTATCCATTTTATTTTTTTTTTATTATACAATTTTATTGATTTTGGGGGGGATTGTGAAGCCCTGTGTGTACTGGTGCATCAGCCAACTCCAGGCTGTGTCCTTGAGGCAATATATGGGTTACTGATGCCGCTGTGGTGGGGCCTGGGTCTGGGAATTTGGAATTTTCTCATAGGTAGCATCAGCTATACAAAATGTTTTTCAAAAATGTCTCATATTGTGTTGTTTTTTGAGGGATTGTGAAGCCCCAGTGTGTACTGGTGCATCAGCCAACTCCAGGCTGTGTCCTTCAGGCAATATATGGGTTACTGATGCCACAGAGGTGGGCCTGGGTCTGGGAATTTCAAATTTGTGGATAGCGGGTGGCAACAGGGCTTCACAATCCCCCCCCCCAAAAAAAAACAAAAAAAAAAAACACAATTTTGGAAAATTAAAGTACCTAAGATTTCTCATAGGTAGCACCCGGCGGGTGTAAGTACACTGTGAGCTCATGCATCACCTAACTCCAGGCTGTGTCATTCAGGCAATATCTAGGTCAGTATTTCCCAACCAGTGTGCCTTCAGATGGTGCAAAACTACAACTCCCAGCATGCTTGGACAGCCTTAGGCTGTCCAGGCATGCTGGGTGTTGTAGTTTGGCAACAGCTGGAGGCACACTGGTTGGGAAACACTGATCTAGGTTCACACTGCGGTGACCCACGTTTTTCAGTATACGGTTCCCGTATATGGCTGGGGGGAGGGGCTTAATTGCGGCGCCCGCACTCAGCCGCATACGGGAACCACATTCAATGCGTGTCTATGGGTCGGCCAACCGCATACGGCCGAAAAATCAGCCGACCGGAGGCTGCGGTTCACTCCGGTCAGCCAGAGATGGCTCAGTGCGGGCGCCGCGATTAAACACCGCCCCCCTCTCCCCAGCCAAATACGCGAACCATATACTGAACCTCATAGGCGTGCGCACGGGGTGTGCCGGGTGTGTCTGGGCACACCCTAATCAAGCCCAGGCTCAGGGGCGTCACTAGGTCATTTTATTCGGGGCCTGGGCCCCGGATGACAGCTGCCCCGTTTTTTTTTTTAACCTTCCTCCATTTTTTTTAAAATATTTATAAAACAGTGGGGCCGCTCTGGCCCCTGCGAGGTCCCCTTCGCGGGCGCGCAGAAGGGGACCCCCGCTCAGGGCAGGTCCTCCGGTCCCAAGTTCATTAGGCCGGGGACACTGCTACTTTAGGAGTAGCACACTTCCGTGCGCAGGCACGCCCCCCTGCTCCAGCTGCTCCGAGCAGGACGGAGGCTCGGAGCTTAAACCACTGCAAAAGGCAGCAGCCAGGCGTGACCAGGAACCGCCCAACGTGATCTACAGCCCGCCCGATGTCATCTGCAGCCCGGAAAGGTAAAAAGGGCGGTGGGCGGGGGGGGGGGGGGGGGGGGTTGTTGGGGTCAGGGATCAAAAGATTGTGAGGGAGGGGGTCTGTGGAGGGACAGTCACAGAACAGTGCGAAGAAGTGGTGGCAGAGGGGGCTGGGAAGGGGCAAATGTACAGGAGGAGGGGACAGAGGGGCAGGGGGCAGAGGAGTCTAAAGTAGGGTGCCACCTGGCTGGTATTTATATAATCAATCCACCAACTCCCAGAATGTTGCACCATATACCATACCAGTGTTTCCCAACCAGAGTGCCTCCAGCTGTTGCAAAACTACAACTCCCAGCATGCCTGGACAGCTGTTGGCTGTCCGGGCATGCTGGGAGTTGCTGTTTTGCAACAGCTGGAGACACCTCTGGTTGGGAAACACTGACCCATACTATATTCTACTATATAGTCCAACATGCTGGGAGTTGTAGTTTTCGTTTGGGGTAGCTGCTGAGCCACAGGCTGTATCATGGCTTGCTGGGAGTTGTAGTTAATAACTAACTGCAATTCCAGAATTTAATCAAAAAGACAAAAGAAAGCAATCAAAAGGTCCCATCGAAACAAAAATGGAACCGTTAAAAAACACAGATCGGGGCGCAAAAAAATACCCCTCATACAGGACGTATAAGGAGAAATAAAAAAAGTTATAGGGGTGAGAATAGGAGAAAATATCCCCCGCATATGTGTATCCTGTTATGTCACGCATATATAATTAATTGTGTGTATATTTTGTGTTTTTATACACTGTTTTTGCACTTTATTTGGAGTTTATCCTGAGAGACTACTTATACTCAAGTGCAATAAGATAAATGTGTGCTAATCCATAGGTGGCAGCCTGTATATTTTGTAGTGTAAGTCGATATTTTATTGGAACGTAATAAAATGTACATTTTATTTGTCACGATGCCGGCTGGCAGGAGGTGGATCCTCTGTGCCAGAGAGGGATCGGCGAGGACCGCGCTAGTGGACCGGTTCTAAGCCACTACAGGTTTTCACCAGAGCCCGCCGCAAAGCGGGATGGTCTTGCTGCGGCGGTAGTGACCAGGTCGTATCCACTAGCAACGGCTCACCTCTCTGACTGCTGAAGATACTGAAGATAGGCGAGGTACAAGGGAGTAGGCAGAAGCAAGGTCGGACGTAGCAGAAGGTCGAGGCAGGCAGCAAGGATCGTAGTCAGGGGCAACGGCAGGAGGTCAGGAACACGGGCTAGGAACAGACAAGGGAACGCTTACACTAGGCACTAAGGCAACAAGATCCGGCAGGGGAGTGCAAGGGAGGAGACTAGATATAGCCAGGGAACAGGTGGGAACCACTAATTGGTAATTGGGAAGATTGGGCCAGGCACCAACATTGGTGCACTGGCCCTTTAAATTGCAGAGACCCGGCGCGCGCGCGCCCTAGGGAGCGGGGCCGCGCGCGCCGGGACAGGACCGACGGAGAGCGAGTCAGGTACGGGGACCGGGGTGCGCATCGCGAGCGGGCGCCACCCGCATCGCGAATCGCATCCCGGCTGGAGGCGGTACCGCAGCGCACCCGGTCAGTGGATCTGACCGGGGCGCTGCAGCAACGAGGATGAGGCGAGCGCTCCGGGGAGGAACGGGGACCCGGAGCGCTCGGCGTAACATTATTGTATGGAAGGTCCCTATTCAAATCAGTGTCTATATTATTAATGTACTGGGAGACCCATCATTTTAACCTGAAAAGTGTTAATTTCTACCTGCCAATCTAGCTAACAACCTACCTACCTGGTTTCCTACTTCCCTGGCTATCTAACTACCTGGCTACCTACATAGCAAGCTGGCTACCTGACTACCTACCTGGCTATCTAGCAACCTGAATATCTACCTAAATAACTATCCATCTACCTAACTACCTGGCTACCTACCTAGCTATCTATCTACCTAGCAACCTAACTACCTGGCTACCTAGCTAGCTACCAACCTATGTTGCTAATAACCAACCTTGCTACGTAGCTATCTACCTAGCAACCGAACTACCTATCTGTATGGCTATCTACTTAGCTAGCTAACAATCTACCTAGACACTTAACAAGCTATCTAGCTAACAACCAACCTAACTATGAACATATCTAGCTACTGACATAGTTGCAACCTACCCATGTAGCTAGCTACCTACTTACCTGCCTACCTACCTATCTAGCTAGCTAACAACCTACCTACTTTCAGACGTATTTATCTAATGAGGGGGTCTATGGTGGGGGATAGGCCTACTTAATGGGGTACCTACTATTCCTTATTATGAGAGGGCATTGCACTGTAAAAATGCAGAGTCAAACATGTTTTTCCTGCAGATGCTAAAGAGATGGTTTTTACCTGGAAGAAGTTGACATGTCAGTCTGATCCAGATGCACAAGAAAAGGAAAGAGGACATCGCTGATCAGAAATGATGTTACCTGTGAGTCCGTAGATGTAACTATAATCCCCTATATGGTATACAGATCCTGTGTACAGCTGGTATCTACCTTTATATGATCCTGGATACAATTACTTATATGGTATACAGGTTTGCAACAAAGTCCAAGACCACAGAACCATAAATTATAAACTGATACGTGCAAAAGAGCTGTAGTTTATTGGTTCCCCAAAAGTTTTTTTTGAGGAACCAATAAATAATAGCTCTTTTTTTCCAATTTTGGTGCTGTGGTCTTGGACTTTCTTGCATGTTTGGTATCCGGATTGGCTATCTGGATGACTACGGGGACAATGGATTTATCTAGTGCTGTCTTATCTGTTTATGTATGTGTGCATGCAAGCAAGAGTGTATTTGTGTGTTTGTATATGTATGTATATATACGCATGGGTGCGGCGTGAGTTTGTGCTTTAGGGTGCACACCCTAATGCAATAGGCTGCACACGCCTATGCTGAACCTGGTTCATCCCAGTGTGAACCTAACAGTATTATTTCACTAGCCCAGCACACTTCATATGCGTTTTAGAACACAGCAAAGTGTTCTATACCCCTATAGAGGCTGTAAGTAGGCTAGAAATAGCCTTTTTTAATATAGATTCGCCGCAAACAAATTTGGATCGAAACAAACTTTTTCGGAAAATTCGGCAAATCGGCCGAATCAAATTTTTGAAAAGTTTGCTCATCTCTATAAATAACCAATACTACACCACCTGGCTCCATAGTGTCAACCAGGAAGCCAGGACGAAGGGGGTCTCCCTGGCCTTCCACAGATCCCTTCCGATAACAATTACCTCTTCCTCCCTTGACCGGGCTGCTCGATATGTCCTGGCCAACTGCGAGATCTCGGGCCGTCCCATCACAATAGCGGCCCTGTATGCCCCTAACAGAAACCAGATCTCTTTCCTTCTGAGAGTTCTGGACAAACTGGCGGACTTTGCGACTGGCCCCATACTGCTATGTGGCGACTTTAACCTCGCCCTCTTCCCGCAGATGGAAACTTCCATGGGCTCTGCATCCGTGTCCCATAGCAAACTCCGAGCTCTCAGAAATAAACTACACTCCTTGCAACTTAATGATGTGTGGAGAACCCTACACCCCCAAGACCGGGATTACACGTTCTACTCCCACCCCTTTAAAGTTTACAACCGAATCGACTATATCTTTTGTCCCCATCACCTACTGCCCGATGTACACGCTTCTACTATTGGAGTGATGACACTGTCTGATCATGCTCCACTTGCACCCTTCAACTTCCCTCTCTCCTCAAACCCTGTTCCTTAATGAATCCCTCCTTCTTGACACCCTCTGTCTCCAGGATGTCAGGTGTACAATTGAACTCTTCCAATCTGATCATGCTCATGACACCTCTTCCCCGGTGATAAAATGGGAGGTGATGAAATGTGTGCTCCGTGGGGTCCTACTGAGCCATGGCACGCATCTTAAAAAAGAACACTCAACCAACCTAAAGTCCCTCCTACAACAGATTCATACTCTAGAGAAGCTCCACAAGCAATAAGGCACGGTCTACAGAGACATGTTAAGAGTCAGATCGGAACTATTGGCCCTACTGAACTATAAACACAAACACTACCAGCAACTAACGGGCAAGAGGTTCTATGAGTGGGGTAACAAATTGGGACGCCAGTTGGCTAACGCCCTACGCATTAAGAAGTCGTCCCTGTTTGTTCCCTCCATTAAGCGACCTAATGGCCAACTTGCCTTGCTCACGCCTGATATCCTTGAGATTTTCTCGGAATACTACACCTCACTGTACAGCCTGCCGAAAAAAAAAAAACGCCCTCTGCACCCCTGTCGACTCCTTCCCTTCGCCAGTATATTTCTGACACAGCACTCCCCCACCTCCCTCCTGACATGATCCAAACCCTAGAGACCCCATTCACTTCTGAAGAGCTTGAAGAAGCAATTTCATCCTTGCCGGCAGGAAAAAGCCCCGGCCCTGACGGCTTCACAGCCAAGTTCTTCAAGTCCCTCAGACCTGAATTGTCTACCCCTCTACTCCTGACCTTCAACAACATCACTAATACGAATCCCCTTCCGCATTCCTTCCTAACCGCCCATGTCACTGTAATCCCAAAGGAGGGTAAGGACCCCCCTTCTCTGTCCCAGTTACAGACCCATATCATTGATTAACATAGACTCAAAGATATTTGCCAAGCTGATATCTAATAGACTTTCCCCCCATATGCCTACCCTAATATACCCCGACCAAGTGGGCTTTATCCAAGGCGGGGAAGCGAGAGATAATACTTTAGGCACCTTCTCACTGATACATCTTGCTCACTCTTGCAAACTCCCCCTGTTCCTGCTATCGCTCGATGCAGAAAAAGCCTTCGATAGAGTTGACTGGAGTTTCCTGGGGGAAACCCTGAAACAGATTGGCCTGGGTCCCAACATGCTCGCTCGCATCATGACCTTGTACACCAACCCGCAGGCATGCCTACAAATCAACAGCCACCTCTCCAACCCCTTTGAGATTTGCAATGGGAAGAGGCAGGGATGCCCTCTATCCCTGCTCCTCTACATTTTCTGCATGGAACACCTGCTGATAGCCATCCGTAATAATGCGGATATCAGGGGTATCTCTGTCTCTGCTTCCGATTGCAAATGTGCGGCCTTCGCCAACGACCTACTCCTATACTTATCCTCTCCCATCACCACCCTCCCCTCCCTACTACACGAGATCCAGAACTACTCGCAACACAGTAACTTTAAACTAAACACCTCTAAATGTGAGTCTCTAAACATTACTCTATCCCCCTCAGTGGTCCAACACTTGCAAAAGTCTTACCCCTTTAAATGGTCCTGCACCGCCCTCAAATACTTAGGTATATTTGTCCCCACACACCTCTCCTACACCTATAAAGTGAACTTCCCACCTCTCCTCCACACGCTAAAAGCGGACTTGACTAGATGGGAGTGCAGGGACTTCTCCTGGCTGGGAAGAATCAACATCTTAAAAATGAATATCCTTCCAAGACTCCTTTACCTCTTTTCTTGTGTACCGACCCATCTCACTTGTGCCTTTTTTAGAGGTCGCTGTGCTCCAATCTAACTTCATCTGGGCTCACAAAAGACCCAGACTGGCCCGCCATGTCCTTATACGATCCAAATCTGATGGGTTTCTAGCCCTTCCAGACTACCTAGCTGTCATACTAACCAGGGTCCTTGACTGCTTTCACTTCCGTGACAGCAAGCAATGGATTCAACAAGAATCGGACATGTCAGGCATCGATCCGCGCTCCCCGATGTGGCTCCCCCGATACTCCTCCCCTGTCTCTGCTATATCCCACAACCTCCCTCCTGTCATGTCCTCTATAACCAAAGCCTGTGCCTCCTACATGTCCCGCTCCACCTGGATCCCCCCTGACGGCCCACTGACCCCATTGTTTGATAACCCGGCATTTCCCCCAGCCTTCACCTCTTGCACATTTTTATCATTCACTAGAGACCAGGGACCAATCTTCCACGACCTGACCTCACCGACGGGCCTACGACCGCTATCGGACCTCCTTCGGGACACCCCCAAGACTCCCCTCCACCTCTTTCAATACTTCCAACTCCGCCACTTCCACTCTTCCATCGAGAAATCATTAAGACTGCAAAGATCCCTCACTAACTTTGAACGACTATGTACTCGCAGAACTCCACCATGCCACTCAGTCGGCACACTATACCCCCTTATCCTCGAAATGTATACGGACAAACCTCTCCCGTATAAGCAAGGCTGGGAGGCTGAACTCGGCCACTCTGTCCCAAACAGGGCCTGGTCAGAGGCCCTATCCCGATGTCATCACACCTCCATCTCGTGTAAAGCCCCGGAGACGAACTTTAAAGTGCTATCCAGATGGTACAGAGTACCGACTCTCCTCTTTAAGTTCTATCCTGGCACCCCGGACGCATGTTGGAGGTGCGGTGTGCTGGTGGCACCATGCTCCACATCTGGTTATCCTGCCCCCTCCTCTTGAACTTTTGGGACCATGTTCGTGCACTCATCTCCTGTATTACCTCTGCCCCCATACCTCACACGCCAGAGACCCTGTTGCTCTCCGTACTACCCCCGACCCTATCAAGACACTCTGCTAAGTTGATCTCCTTCCTCCTCCTGGCAGCCAGAGTGGCCATCCCTCGCCTCTGGAAGTCCCCCATCCCTCCCACGATTTCATCCTGGCTTCGGGAAGTGACACACCTACACAGAATGGAAGAACTCATGGCAGACTCCCCTAACTGTTTGGCCAAATACACCTCAATCTGGCACCCCTGGACCACATTCCTTCATTCTCCAGATTACACCCCCCTACACCTTGCAGACTGATGTAGACTGGCCTTATTGCTGTCCCACACCTCTCACAACCCTCTCTGGTGTGCACACTTCCTCCTTGCATTCGGTCCACTGGTCGTCTCGGCACGGATCCCTTAGAAGGTGAGCTCATTCTTCCTTTCTACCTTTGCTCCCATCATATCCTACTGCCACCACCTGTCTTCTTGATGACGGCACTGTCTATGTTCCGATATAACTGCACTAGTGACCCCCAGGCACTTATTTTTGCACCCTTGGAGCTATGCGTCCCCACTTGTGAGACCTGGCGATTGATATGTTATGACACTGCTGTTTGTCCTTCCTACCTTGTTTTTGCATTATTTGTGGTCTGCGGTTGCAAACTGAACACTGTTATATGTATATACATGCCGGAAGCTGGGGGATTCTGTTCACTACCCCACACTTCTGCTTCACTTTGTTTTTCTTGTATTACCTTAAAACTAATAAACTTCTGATATTAAAAAACAGAAAAAAACAAAAGAGGAGATAGAGGGCAACCTTGGCGGGTGCCCTTACTGAGTGGGAATATAGGGATAAGATTCCCGGAATGTATATTCTAGATTTCGGGGAGGTATAAAAAGAACTCAAAAAGGTGCAAAAGGCCCCCCGAAATTCATAACGTCCAGCAACGCATCCAACCACTTCCAATTAACATTGTCAAATGCCTTCTTGGTGTCTAAAGTCAGTAAAGAAGGACATCCCAGATGACTGGAGCGGTGCTGAACGGTATCAAGAACCGTGAGGACCGTTCGCAAGTTCATGACAGCAAATCTATTTTTAATGAACCCTGCCTGTGAGGGGGAGATGAGATGTGGCATAATCTGCTCTAGTCTGTCTGCCTTAATGGAGGATATAATTTTGGAATCTACATTTATGAGCGATATGGGCCGATACGATCCTGGGTCTTTGTTGGGT
Organism: Hyla sarda; assembly: GCF_029499605.1. Classification (NCBI taxonomy): domain Eukaryota; kingdom Metazoa; phylum Chordata; class Amphibia; order Anura; family Hylidae; genus Hyla; species Hyla sarda. The sequence continues at coordinate 232,588,035 of NC_079196.1, forward strand.
TTGGGTATAAGTCTCACATATGACATAGAAGCAGAGGCCAAAGAAGTCTGACCTTGTAACATTTGTTCATACAAACCAGCAAGCATGTCTGAGACCTGGTCTTGGAGGAGTTTAAAGAGCTCCCCAGTCAACCCGTCCGGGCGAGGAGCTTTCAGGTTTTTAAGGCGCTTAATGGTCTGTATCACCAATTCTGATGAAATGGTCGCATTTAAGAGCTCGCTCCTCACTGAGTTTCTGGAGGGCTACCTTACTACGCAAAGTGTCTCCAGGCAAAGGGGCGGAAGACGAGTTCGAGTAAAATTCGGCATAATATTTGCCCATATAATCTGCAATGTGCTTAGGGTTGGTAAGGAGGGTTCCACTGGAGGATCGGAGGGATAGTATGTAGTCAGGGGTGTTTTGTCCCTTGGCCAAGGAGGTCAATAGATGACTTGATTTGTTTCCAAACTTATGTAAACATACCTGAAAATCTGTGTGGTAGTATTGCTCCCTTTTTGCCAACCAGTCATCAAACTCCTCCTTTGCCGCAGTCCAAGCATTTTTATGAGCCTGGGAGGGGTCATATATAAAAGTTGTATATGCCTTTTGCAAGGATTCACTGGCAGCAGTATATTTAGTGGCTGGTTCCCTTTTTCCCCCCGCTACATAGGAAACAACGTGACCTCTAAGAACCGCCTTAGCAGTATCCCAGAAGAGTGCCCTGTCAGCCAAATGTTCCTGGTTGTGGGTCACTTAGTCCAACCACCATCCCCGTAACAGAGTGGCAAACGAGTCATCCTTATATAAGGCAGCCGGAAATCGCCACAGTATGTCAGTGCCATGAGGATGATGGTCAGCTAAGTGAAGAACAACAGTTGCATGGTCAGAAATAACCATGTCTTCTATTTGCACATCAAGGATAGAGGATCCCAGGGAAGCATGCACTAATAAATAGTCAATACGTGACCAGGTTGACTGAGCATGAGAGAAAAAGGAAAACTGCCGTTCCGCAGGGTTGTATAACCTTCAAGAGTCAATGAGAGAGGTGTGCTCCATAAGGGGGCGCAGAACCTGGTCACGTCTCAACTCTAGTCTGGCGGTGGTAGAAGACCTGTCTTCCTGAGGGCATACCACTGAATTAAAATCAACCCCAATTATTTTCGCAGGCACTGGATCAGCCAGGATACAGACTTCTAGAGAGGCAAAATAAGTTTCATTAGCTTCATTTGGGCCATATACATTATATATATATATGCTATAATTGCCATTAGGTGTATCAAGCACCAAGATGTGTAATCTACCCTTGCCATCAGATTGAGATTGTAAAACCGTATGCCTGAGATGTTTGCTAATCAAAGTGATGACTCCAGCCTTACGGTCAGCTGAGGCCGACCCCAATACAGTGCCCACCCAAGGTTTCTTTAGCCGGGCAAAATCTGATTCTGGCAGATGCGTTTCCTGCAGTAATGCAACATCCGCTTTGAGTTTGCGGAGGTGCCTGAGTATCATCATGCGCTTTTGGGGGGAGTGCAGCCCTTTAACATTCCAAGATATTACTCTCATATAAGAAAATAGTGTATAACCGCATACCTGGAGAGGCTGTAATGGAGATGGTGGACCTGTGGAATCTGGATGACCGCTGCTGACATACAAGGGGACACAAAACACAGAACATGTAAGAAAAATGAGCATACAGTAAAGCAAAACTGTCCATTCTAAAGAAAACGGAAATCGAAAACTGAGAAAGGCACGCCACTGTATGCCAACAGGAGCTCGTGACTTCACCTATTTCTGGGAGAGTACCAACTCCTAACTGTGCACTGTAACTAAGTTATAACAGCCTAAAATAAAGAGGCTGGACAGATAGGTAAGCACTCAGTGGGTTCTGAGTATCTGTCTCTGCCACCAAAGCCCAACGCCAGAAGGTAGGAAGGGGGGGGGGGGGGGGAGGGGAGGAAGGTGAGAGGGAAAAAAGGGGGGGAAGGGTAGAAGGGGGGAGAGGAAAAAAAATATCTGAGGAACATTCACACTAAAACTACTCCGTCACAGACACACCTATATGAGAGTAACCATTTAACCTATGACTGGGACTAGTGCGTCATAGCCATGTCTACTGGTAATAGAAGAAAACAGTAATCAGAAACGTTAGCAACTATGCAGAACTATGACTATAAAGGCCGCTAAAAATGTGGTAAGGACAATATGCATAAGTGCAGAGCTATTCAGCTAACATAGTGTCCGAGAGACCGGAGAAAAAAACAAACAGCATCTCCTGGAGAAGAACAAGCAGGTATGTAACCCCATCAGCGCTACGGAGAGAATCAGGTCTGGGGGTCTGGGAAGCGTCTATCATCTCCGCCAAGTCCTGTTGCAGGTGGTGTTGCCATTGGTTGCTCAGATGTGGTCGCTGATGTCCATTGAAAAGGGAGAGCCTCTGAGATGAGCAGACTTGGATGTTGTTTGCGTCGTTTCTTGTCAGGGCTTACAAAGGAAGCCGCTGCAATAGGGTTGAGAAAAGATGAACTGTCCTCCATAACAGCCTGGAGATCCGAGATAATGTGGAAACATTTGGCAGCTTCTTCAGGGTGATGAAATGTATGAGTGGAGCCCTCCGGAGTCTGCACATGAAGTATTGCCGGGTACTGCAGACGAAACTTGAGGCCTTTCTTATAGAGGAAAGTACACACGGTGCTAAAAGCTTTTCTTTTCTTGGTGACTTCTAGTCAGCATATAGGACAACTTTGAAGCCTCTGATCAGCGAAGGAGCTTTACGGGCTCTGAAAGTGCACAATATTTCTTCCTTATCATTGTAGTCCAGGTAAAGCATAATAACTTGCCGCGGACGAGGGTCTTTTTGTTTATTACTGTCACTAGATGGTTGTATAGGTGGTCCCACCTTGTGGGCTCTTTCTGCTCTCCTCCGCTGCGTGAGACCCAAGGCCTCCGGCAGTTCTGTTTCACAGAGTTGCTGTAGCTGTTGGGGCTTTATTAGCTCAGGTAAACCTACTAGATGCAGGTTATTTCATCTGGATCTGTTTTCTAGATCCTCTATCCGATCCTTAAAGGACAACTGTAGTAGTACACTTTTATATATGCTTATGCCTGGGCCTCAAAATTAAACCAAATAAACTCATACATACCTTCCTACGAGCCCCCGTTGGTCCGGCACAGGCCTCACGGTCCGGCAGTGCTGTCCTCATTCCACTTCCTGGGGACGGGGACACCACAGACCCTTCGGCGTTTCACCGGCCGCAGCGATGTCCCGCCCCCCCTGGTGATAGGCTGAGCCCACTGTCATGTAAGGAGCACTGGCCGGCTTCTTACATGACAGTGGGCTCAGCCTATCACCAGCCAGGGCGGGACATCGCTATGGCCGGTGATACGCCGACGGCTCTGCGGCGTCCCCGTCCCCAGGAAGTGGAATGATGTCAGCACTGCCGGACCGTGAGGCCTGTGCCGAACCAACGGGGGCTCGTAGGAAGGTATGTATGAGTTTATTTTGTCTATTTTTGAGGCTTGGGCACGGGCATATATAAAAGTGTACCACTACAGTTGTCCTTTAAGATAAGCAGTGTCCTGAAGAATGTGTTTATTTGCAGGCATGGAAGCAGCAGTAGAGTCCTCCAGTTTCTTGACCCTTTCTTCTACTTCAGCCACTCTCTGTGTAGTCTGGGAAAGGTCCATCTGCATGCTGTGAAGTGTAGCAGAGAGGGACTCTATCATGGCGGCCCGCAATTCAGGGAACAGGCGCTGCAGCATGTAGCTTTAAGTCCACACCATGAAAGGCTCCCCCCTGGCTCCCCTCCCGTACCTGAGGGTGGAATGTCTGGATATCTTTCTGGTGACAGCAAGTAGAGGTCCGGGGTAGGTGGTACAGCAGTATCCATGTCTAATACTGTCTGTATGAGGAGAGGAATCATGGGCGTAGCCACTCGCCATCTTCTCGGCAGCCGTCGTGGCCATTTTAGGCCCGTATGTGTCAGAGGCCAGGAGAGAGCTGCCGGAGTTACACTGGCTTTTTGGCAGTTTTGTGAGGTATCAGTCCATAAGGTGCTGTACCGGACCCTCCTCACAACCTTCCCCCGAGGCATTTCAGTTTGTAAATCCAGAATGCTTCTCTGCGGTTGAGTGCTGTCTGTCTGTTTTCTGTGTCTTCTGAAATCTGCTCGATGGGGGTCACTCTGATACATGAGAAGTCCTTGTGCTTTTCAGTTAGATGTCTTGAAACGCTTTGTTTTAGATGTCCGATGTTACAATTGTGGCGATGGCCATTCAAGCGCTTCCTGAGGGTCTGTGTTGTCTTTCCTACATAGTAAATAGTGTTGACCGACATAGGCCATATTCGAATTTGCGATATTTCGTGAATATGTTGACGAATATTCGTGATATAGTCGCTAAATTCGCATATTCGCGTTTTATTTTCGCATATGCGAAAATTAGCATATGCAAAAATTAGCATAAGTCAAAATTTGCATATGCAAAAAAATAGCATATACAAATTTTCACATATGCGAAAATTCGTACACCAGTCTCACACAGTAGTATTAGGGCCTTCTTTACCCACACAAGCTGGAAGCAGGGAGGAATGATCACTGTGATGTGTACTGTTGTCACGATGCCGGCTGGCAGGTAGTGGATCCCCTGTGCCAGAGAGGGATGGCGAGGACCGCGCTAGTGGACCGGTTCTAAGCCACTACAGGTTTTCACCAGAGCCCGCCGCAAAGCGGGATGGTCTTGCTGCGGCGGTAGTGACCAGGTCGTATCCACTAGCAACGGCTTACCTCTCTGGCTGCTGAAGATGCTGAAGATAGGCGCGGTACAATGGAGTAGGCAGAAGCAAGGTCGGACGTAGCAGAAGGTCGGGGGCAGGCGGCAAGGATCGTAGTCAGGGGCAACGGCAGGAGGTCAGGAACACGGACTAGGAACAGACTAGGGAACGCTTTCACTAGGCACTAAGGCAACAAGATCCGGCAAGGGAGTGCAGGGGAAGTGACTAGATATAGGGAAGTGCACAGGAGGGAGCCAATTAAGCTAATTGGGAAGATTGGGCCAGGCACCATCATTGGTGCACTGGCCCTTTAAATCGCAGAGACCCGGCGCGCGCGCGCCCTAGGGAGCGGGGCCGCGCGCGCCGGGACAGGACCGAGGGAGAGCGAGTCAGGTACGGGGACCGGGGTGCGCATCGCGAGCGGGCGCTACCCGCATCGCGAATCGCACCCCGGCTGAAGGCGGGACCGCAGCGCACCCGGTCAGTGGATCTGACCGGGGCGCTGCAACAACGAAGATGAGGCGAGCGCTCCGGGGAGGAACGGGGACCCGGAGCGCTCGGCGTAACAGTACCCCCCCCCTTGGGTCTCCCCCTCTTCTTGGGGCCAAAGAACCTGAGAAAGAAAAACTCAATTTTTTCGTGATGAGGTCCGATGCAAATTAGGAGGGGTTCTGTGTGGAAACGAACGAGACAGTCCAATCTTTTATTGTAAAAACAATAGATGTAGAGGGGTCTGGCGAGACTGGTCACAGGAACGTAGAACCTGTTGATGAGAGAGGCCAAAAAAAATTTTCCTGCAGATCCGGAATCCAAGAAGGCCACTGTAGAGAAGGAGAAGGTAGAGGCAGATATCCGCACAGGCACAGTAAGGCGTGGAGAAGCAGAGTTGACATCAAGAACTGTGTCACCTTTGTGCGGAGTCAGCGTACGTCTTTCCAGGCGGGGAGGACGGATAGGACAATCCTTCAGGAAGAGTTCGGTACCGGCATAGTACAGGCAAAGATTCTCCATGCGGCGTAGTGTCCTCTCTTGAGGTGTCAAGCAAGACCGGTCAACTTGCATAGCCTCCGCGGCGGGAAGCACAGGAACAGATTGCAGAGGACCAGAGGGGAGAGGAGCCGGAGAGAAAAAACGCTTCGTGCGAACAAAGTCCATATCCAGGCGGAGCTCCAGACGCCATCCGGAAGAACGCATGTCAATGCGAGTGGCAAGGTGAATGAGTTCATGTAGGTCAGCAGGAGTCTCTCGTGCGGCCAGAACATCTTTAATGTTGCTGGATAGGCCTTTTTTAAAGGTCGCGCAGAGAACCTCACTATTCCAAGACAACTCGTAAGCAAGAGTACGGAACTGAATGGCGTACTCGCCAACGGAAGAAACACCCTGGGCCAGGTTCAGCAGGGCAATCTCGGCTGAAGAAGCTCGGGCAGGTTCCTCAAAGACACTTCGAATTTCCGAGAAGAAGGAGTGTACAGAGGCAGTGACGGGGTCATTGCGGTCCCAGAGCGGTGCGGCCCATGACAGGGCTTTTCCAGACAGAAGGCTGACTACGAAAGCCACCTTAGACCTTTCAGTAGGAAACTGGTCCGACATCATCTCCAAGTGCTGGGAACATTGCGAAAGAAAGCCACGGCAATACTTAGAGTCCCCATTAAATTTGTCCGGCAAGGACAGGCAGAGGCTAGGAGTGGCCACTCGCTGCGGAGGAGGTGCAGGAGCTGGCGGAGGAGAAGATTGCTGGAGAAGTTGCGACTGAAGTTGGTGCGAAATGGTGGACATTTCCGACAGCTGACGGGTTAGAAGGGCGATCAGTCGGGCTTGCTGGGCGGCCACCGTGGTGAGGTCAGCGACAACTGACAGAGGAACTTCAGCGGGATCCATGGCCGGATCTACTGTCACGATGCCGGCTGGCAGGTAGTGGATCCCCTGTGCCAGAGAGGGATGGCGAGGACCGCGCTAGTGGACCGGTTCTAAGCCACTACAGGTTTTCACCAGAGCCCGCCGCAAAGCGGGATGGTCTTGCTGCGGCGGTAGTGACCAGGTCGTATCCACTAGCAACGGCTTACCTCTCTGGCTGCTGAAGATGCTGAAGATAGGCGCGGTACAATGGAGTAGGCAGAAGCAAGGTCGGACGTAGCAGAAGGTCGGGGGCAGGCGGCAAGGATCGTAGTCAGGGGCAACGGCAGGAGGTCAGGAACACGGACTAGGAACAGACTAGGGAACGCTTTCACTAGGCACTAAGGCAACAAGATCCGGCAAGGGAGTGCAGGGGAAGTGACTAGATATAGGGAAGTGCACAGGAGGGAGCCAATTAAGCTAATTGGGAAGATTGGGCCAGGCACCATCATTGGTGCACTGGCCCTTTAAATCGCAGAGACCCGGCGCGCGCGCGCCCTAGGGAGCGGGGCCGCGCGCGCCGGGACAGGACCGAGGGAGAGCGAGTCAGGTACGGGGACCGGGGTGCGCATCGCGAGCGGGCGCTACCCGCATCGCGAATCGCACCCCGGCTGAAGGCGGGACCGCAGCGCACCCGGTCAGTGGATCTGACCGGGGCGCTGCAACAACGAAGATGAGGCGAGCGCTCCGGGGAGGAACGGGGACCCGGAGCGCTCGGCGTAACAACTGTGAAAAAAAAAACTGAAGAAAAAAAACGAATATTCGTAATTGCGAATACATAGTGCTATATTCGCGAATATTCACAAATTCGTGAATATGCGATATTCGTGAATAAAATTCGCATTGTCTAGATGTGTTTTGATCTCAAAGGAGGTGGTGGTGTTCCTGGTGGTGAAAGATTTTCTCCCATGTGCGATATTGAGGAAGCAGAGACATCCCTTACTCCTGCATTTGAAGGAGTCTGGAGTGAGGGTGTAGGTCTTGGAGGTTTTTTTTCTTTCTGAGGCGACTAGGTACTACTATGTTTTTAATGGTTTTTCCTCAAGTCAATTTTGGTTTCTCTGGGAGAATTTTTCTCAGTATCGGGTCCACAAGTAGGGTGCACCAGTTCTTTTCAAAAATTCCTCTGATTCTTTTGTGATCTTGGTTGAAGGTCGTAATGAAGTTACAACTGAAGGTTTTTACTTCTTGAGTCTCCTTTTTTGGTGTTGCAAGTGGTAAGAGGTCCCTTTGCTCTGTATTTAGGTTGGCCGTGAATGCCTTTTTTAGAATGGACGATGGATAATTTTTCTGTTTGAATTTGTTTTGCAGAATTTTGGATTGGGTTTTATAATCAGAGGTGTTTGTGCAATTGCGACGGATTCTCCTATTATGGCTATGAGGGATGTTTGTCAACCATTTTTTGTAATGTGCGCTGTGGAAGTCCAGGAAACTGTTTGTGTCAACTTTTTTAAAATGAGTTTTGGTTATGATCCTGTTATGTTGATGGCTCAAATAGAGGTCTAAAAATACAACGGGCAACTAGCAAAACACTTTTTTCTAACCATCCAGCGATACACATATCTACCACAGGAACTGTGGTCGACACACCTGGTTCCCCCCTATACACCTACGGATACCTCTTATAATATATACACCAATAATCCAGATATGTGCTTGTGTATATACCTGTTACTGCTACAAGTGCCCGTCATTTTATGACTTCAGTAACTTCCCTTTAATTTTAATTTATTTATTTTCTAATCCCTATCCAACATATGTATATATTTTACAACCTATATCCTTTTGGATGTTCTTATCCCACATATATATAGATATTTTTACTACCAATACCTTGTTTTTTTTTTTGTATATTAATTTTATGTGAAATGGAATAGATTTGTACCTTATTTCCACTTGTTATCCTTTTAGTAATTGTTCTGTGGACCTGAGGAAGGCACATGTTAGTGCCGAAACGCGTTGTCCTATTGTTTTGAATCTCAATAAACTGTCCTGTGCTACAGTGGTGTCCTGAATCCTTTTCCCAATCATGAGTAGCGCTCGTATATAACCCCCTTTTTAGTTTAGCTCTTTTCCGTCTCCATTATTTCCGTACCCGTTGTGGTCACGGATAGGGGTTTCGAGCTGCACAACTGCCCAGACCGCCCGCTTTTCACCTTCCCCCCAGGTGATGTGCTGTTGTCGTTGATAACCTCGGCATGACACCACATCTCTTTGGGTGCAGTGGTCCTCCGCCGTCCTATACACGAGAGAGCGCCCCCACCTCTTTTCACTTCCTTCTTAAAACAAAAGAGGAAGAAAGTATCAAAAGAAAAAACGCAGAGCATCCGACTTTTGGATCACAGATTCAGACACCAGTGCTTTAGATGATAACTCCCAAAAGATGAAAAATCAAGCGGCCTCTTTAGGAGAAGCTGTTGGAGGGGGTGAAGGAAGAGGAGGAATGCACTGGAGAGGTCCTCAGAAAAGGAAGAGTGTTACTTGGCGCAATTGACAGTCCCATCTAATGTTCTGAATTTGACTGATGTTCAACTCTCAGATGACTATACCTCTGTCCTATCGAAGAGACTTTACTTTGGTGTCTGTGAAGAGTTTGATCCTGTTAAATTTGAGATCGATCTCTTCAGAGCAACAAGCTAAATTAATATACATACATTTTTCAAAAAACATCCTATTTGTAAAGAAGCTCAAACTGTCACAGATATAGATATACCTGCAGTGGTTGGCCCTTTGGGTTTCAGCCCACCCGACAATCAAACGCATCGATCAAACACATCAATCATTCATACAGCATTCATTCATTCATTTACTCATTCATTCAACATTACATTATGTATTAATAATAAATCACAAAAAATGATATTAACTTACCTGTCTTCCAATGTTCCGATCTCTGCGGCTGCCCTCTTTTCCTGCACACGCTCCCGATAATGGTCCCCTGCTTAAAAAAGATGTACCCGAATACCAAATGTATCCGAAAGAAAATAAAACCCGAAGAACGAATGTATCCGAAAAATCAAACCGAACACCCGAATACAGAATGTGTCCGAAAAATCAAAACCGAAAATATTACCGAACCGAAAATTTTATCCAAAACGAAAAAACGAAACGAAACGAAAATTTTTCTTGTGCACATGTCTACTGGCTAATACTGTTTTCACAGGAGGAATTCAATCAAAATTTTCACGAGCAAAAATACCAGGAGGTTCAGTCGATTTATTTGTAAAATGTGTTATTAATGAACTAAAATCTATTATTTATGAGAAGCCAGAGAGAAATCTGACAGTACAGGAAAGAAAGGCATTGAAATGGTTGGGTACTAGACCAGATCTCACAGAAACTAAATCTGATAAAGGTGGGAGTATTGTAGTGATGTAGACCAAAGATTATGAGAGTGAAATGACGAGACAGCTCTCAGATAACACTGTGTATGAGAAATTAAAGGAGAACCGCATCCCAAAAATTTTGGGGCACCATTTGAGATCATATATGTAGAAAGGAGTACTGTCTGTTAAGACAGCTTAACGACTCTTAGCAAAATTTCCAAGCCATCTGAGATGGTATATTCTTCCCAAGGTACATAAGTCATGGAGCTGACCCCCGGGCCGCCCTATAGTGGCAGAGATAAGCTCCCTGACTGACCCCTTATCGAATTTTATTGAATGGCTTATTAGTCCTTTGTAACCTGTGATTCCATCGTATGTAAAAGATTCAGGGGATCTGCTTAACCACTTATCTGATTTTGTATGGGAAGAAGGTTATTCACTCGCGCCCATAGACGTGGAAAGTCTATACACCCGCATCCCTCAGGATGCGGGTGTGCAGGCGATCCACGAGTTCTTGGTTGCGACTGAAAAAACTGCTGATTTTAAAGCATTTATATGTTATTCCCTTTGGTTAATTTTGACTCACAATACTTTTAAGGTTAATGATCAGCGCTTTAAGCAAATAACTGGGACCGCTATGGGGACTTCTGTCTCCTGTTCTTTTGCAAATCTTTTTTGGGCCATTTTTGAAAAACATTTTGGGGGAGATTTATCAAAACCTGTCTAGAGGAAAAGTTGCCCAGTTGCCCATGGCAACCAATCAGATCACTTCTTTCATTTTTTCAAAGGCCTTGATAAGAATTAAAGAACAGCTCTGATTGGTTGCTATGGGCAACTGGGCAACTTTTCCTCTAGACAGGTTTTGATAAATCTCCCCCTTTGTGTTTTCCACTACAAACCCTTTTGCTAAGTATGTCAAACTCTACCTCCATTTTGTTGATGATGTGCTTAATATTTGAAACGGATCGGCTGATCTGTTTAGTGATTTTATCCAGCACCTTAATACTATAAACAACATGAATATGTTATTTACATCACAATTCGAAAGTAGAGAACTTGATTTCTTAGATGTGAAAATCTCAGTGAGAAATAATGTATTGGAAACTAGTAGCTACAGGAAGTCAATTGCAAAACATTCTTTATTGCTTATAAAAGTTCACACCCACAGCATGTAAAATCTGGTATCCCTTATGGACAGTTTATAAGACTGAAAAGAATAAATAGTGAGGAGGAAATATATAAGCAACAAGCTGCTGAGTTAAAAATTAGCCCCTTAAGGACGCAGGGTTTTTCCATTTTTGCATTTTCATTGTCACGATTCGGCTTACAGGTTGTGCACATGTCTACTGGCTAATACTGTTTTCACAGGAGGAATTCAATCAAAATTTTCACGAGCAAAAATACCAGGAGGTTCAGTCGATTTATTTGTAAAATGTGTTATTAATGAACTAAAATCTATTATTTATCAGAAGCCAGAGAGAAATCTGACAGTACAGGAAAGAAAGGCATTGAAATGGTTGGGTACTAGACCAGATCTCACAGAAACTAAATCTGATAAAGGTGGGAGTATTGTAGTGATGTAGACCAAAGATTATGAGAGTGAAATGACGAGACAGCTCTCAGATAACACTGTGTATGAGAAATTAAAGGAGAACCGCATCCCAAAAATTTTGGGGTACCATTTGAGATCATATATGTAGAAAGGAGTACTGTCTGTTAAGACAGCTTAACGACTCTTAGCAAAATTTCCAAGCCATCTGAGATGGTATATTCTTCCCAAGGTACATAAGTCATGGAGCTGACCCCCGGGCCGCCCTATAGTGGCAGAGATAAGCTCCCTGACTGACCCCTTATCGAATTTTATTGAGTGGCTTATTAGTCCTTTGTAACCTGTGATTCCATCGTATGTAAAAGATTCAGGGGATCTGCTTAACCACTTATCTGATTTTGTATGGGAAGAAGGTTATTCGCTCGCGCCCATAGACGTGGAAAGTCTATACACCCGCATCCCTCAGGATGAGGGTGTGCAGACGATCCACGAGTTCTTGGTTGCGACTGAAAAAACTTCTGATTTTAAAGCATTTATATGTTATTCCCTTTGGTTAATTTTGACTCACAATACTTTTAAGGTTAATGATCAGCGCTTTAAGCAAATAACTGGGACCGCTATGGGGACTTCTGTCTCCTGTTCTTTTGCAAATCTTTTTTGGGCCATTTTTGAAAAACATTTTGGGGGAGATTTATCAAAACCTGTCTAGAGGAAAAGTTGCGCAGTTGCCCATGGCAACCAATCAGATCACTTCTTTCATTTTTTCAAAGGCCTTGATAAGAATTAAAGAACAGCTCTGATTGGTTGCTATGGGCAACTGGGCAACTTTTCCTCTAGACAGGTTTTGATAAATCTCCCCCTTTGTGTTTTCCACTACAAACCCTTTTGCTAAGTATGTCAAACTCTACCTCCATTTTGTTGATGATGTGCTTAATATTTGGAACGGATCGGCTGATCTGTTTAGTGATTTTATCCAGCACCTTAATACTATAAAAGTAGAGAACTTGATTTCTTAGATGTGAAAATCTCAGTGAGAAATAGTGTATTGGAAACTAGTAGCTACAGGAAGTCAATTGCAAAACATTCTTTATTGCTTATAAAAGTTCACACCCACAGCATGTAAAATCTGGTATCCCTTATGGACAGTTTATAAGACTGAAAAAAATAAATAGTGAGGAGGAAATATATAAGCAACAAGCTGCTGAGTTAAAAATTAGCCCCTTAAGGACGCAGGGTTTTTCCATTTTTGCATTTTCATTGTCACGATTCGGCTTACAGGTTGTGGATCCACTGTGTCAGCGAGGGATTGGCGTGGACCGTGCTGGTGGACCGGTTCTAAGTGGCTACTGGTGTTCACCATAGCCCGCCGCAAAGCGGGATGGTCTTGCTGCGGCGGTAGCAACCAGGTCGTATCCACTAGCAACGGCTCAACCTCGCTAACTGCTGAGAAGGCGTGGGACAGAAGGACTAGGCAGAGGCAAGGTCAGACGTAGCAGAAGGTCGGGGCAGGCGGCAAGGTTCGTAGTCAATATGGATATCAGGAGATCAGGTAACACAGGCTTTGGACAACACTAAACGCTTTCACTGGCACAAGGCAACAAGATCTGGCAAGGGAGTGCAGGGGAAGTGATGTGATATAGCCAGGGAGCAGGTGGAAGCTAATCAGGCTAATTGGGCCAGGCACCAATCATTGGTGCACTGGCCCTTTAAGTCTCAGAGAGTTGGCGCGCGCGCGCCCTAGAGAGCGGAGCCACGCCCGCCAGCACATGACAGCCGGGGACCGGGACGGGTAAGTGACTTGGGATGCGATTCGCGAGCGGGCGCGTCCCGCTATGCGAATCGCATCCCCGCCGGCAATGTCAGTGCAGCGCTCCCGGTCAGCGGGTTTGACCGGGGCGCTGCAGGGAGAGAGACGCCGTGAGCGCTCCGGGGAGGAGCAGGGACCCGGAGCGCTCGGCGTAACAGTACCCCCCCCCCCTTAGGTCTCCCCCTTTTTTTGTTGACAACTGCTTTACCTGGGACGAGGACACCGGGAGTGAATGTAGGGTTTCCTCAAAGGCAGGCAGTACAGCAGGAGTGGGAATGGGGAGGGAGGGCAGAGGGTGAAGCTTGGCACGGGGCAGGGTGTCACCAGGACGGGGGCCATGAGGAGGCAAGGCACAGTCCAGATAAGCCTTGGGGGGACCAGGTGTAGGAGGAAGCACTGAGGCTTGCCTGACGGGACTTGGAGGGAGGGAGAGGCATTTCTTGTGGCAAGCAGAGTGCCAGTTCTTGATCTCCCCGGTGGTCCAGTCAAGGGTGGGAGAATGAAGCTGGAGCCATGGCAGACCGAGGAGGACCTCAGAGGTGCAGTTGGGAAGGACGAAAAATTCAATCATTTCGTGATGGGATCCAATGCACATTAAGAGGGGTTTTGTGCGGTAACGCACGGTGCAATCCAATCTAACTCCGTTGACCGCGGAAATGTAGAGCGGCTTGACGAGACGGGTCAACGGGATGCAGAACTTATTCACCAAAGAATCCAGAATAAAATTCCCAGAGGCACCAGAGTCCAAGCAGGCCACGGCTGAGAGGGAGGAGTTGGCAGAAGGAGAAATCCGCACGGGCACCGTGAGACGTGGAGAAGCAGACTTTGAACCAAGAGACGCCACACCCACGTGAGCTGGGTGCGTGCGTGCGTTTCCTAGACGTGGAGGACGAATAGGGCAATCCACCAAGAAATGTTCGGTACTGGCACAGTACAGACAAATATTTTCTTCCCTACGGCGATTCCTCTCTTCCTGGGTCAGGCGAGACCGATCCACTTGCATGGCCTCCTCGGTGGGAGGCCCAGGCGTAGATTGCAAAGGATACTGCGGGAGAGGTGCCCAGAGATCTAAGTCTTTTTCCTGGCGGAGCTCCTGGTGTCTCTCAGAAAAACGCATGTCAATGCGGGTGGCCAAATGGATAAGTTCTTGCAGGTTGGCAGGAATCTCTCGTGCGGCCAGCACATCCTTGATGTTACTGGATAGGCCTTTTTTAAAGGTCACGCAGAGAGCCTCGTTATTCCAAGATAATTCGGAAGCGAGAGTACGAAATTGGATGGCGTACTCGCCTACTGAAGAATTACCCTGGACCAGGTTCAGCAGGGCAGTCTCGGCAGAAGAAGCTCGGGCTGGTTCCTCGAAGACACTACGGACTTCAGCGAAGAAGGACTGGACTGTGGCTGTGGCAGGATCATTGCGGTCCCAGAGCGGTGTGGCCCAAGACAAAGCCTTTCCTGAAAGAAGGCTCACTACGAACGCCACCTTAGACCGTTCTGTAGGAAACAAGTCCTACCACATCTCCATATGCAGGGAACATTGAGACAAAAATCCACGGCAGAGTCTAGAGTCCCCATCAAATTTGTCCGGCAGGGACAAGCGGAGGCTAGGAGCGGCCACTCGCTGCGGAGGAGGTGCAGGAGCTGGCGGAGGAGATGGTTGCTGCTGTAGCAGAGGCAGAAGTTGCTGTAACGTGGCGGTCAACTGCGACAGCTGCTGTCCTTGTTGGGCAATCTGCTGCGATTGCTGAGCGACCACCGTGGTAAGGTCAGCGAGACTTGGCCTCAGCGGGATCCATGGCCAGATCTACTGTCACGATTCGGCTTACAGGTTGTGGATCCACTGTGTCAGCGAGGGATTGGCGTGGACCGTGCTGGTGGACCGGTTCTAAGTGGCTACTGGTGTTCACCAGAGCCCGCCGCAAAGCGGGATGGTCTTGCTGCGGCAGTAGCAACCAGGTCGTATCCACTAGCAACGACTCAACCTCGCTGACTGCTGAGAAGGAGTGGGACAGAAGGACTAGGCAGAGGCAAGGTCAGACGTAGCAGAAGGTCGGGGCCGGCGGCAAGGTTCGTAGTCAATATGGATAGCAGGAGATCAGGTAACACAGGCTTTGGACAACACTAAACGCTTTCACTGGCACAAGGCAACAAGATCCGGCAAGGGAGTGCAGGGGAAGTGATGTGATATAGCCAGGGAGCAGGTGGAAGCTAATCAGGCTAATTGGGCCAGGCACCAATCATTGGTGCACTGGCCCTTTAAGTCTCAGAGAGCTGGCGCGCGCGCGCCCTAGAGAGCGGAGCCGCGCGCGCCAGCACATGACAGCCGGGGACCGGGACGGGTAAGTGACTTGGGATGCGATTCGCGAGCGGGCGCGTCCCGCTATGCGAATCGCATCCCCGCCGGCAATGTCAGTGCAGCGCTCCCGGTCAGCGGGTCTGACCGGGGCGCTGCAGGGAGAGAGACGCCGTGAGTGCTCCGGGGAGGAGCAGGGACCCGGAGCGCTCGGCGTAACATTCATTATTTCCTCATCACCTTTTAAAAATCATAACGCTTTTTAATTTTGCACTTACAAATCCATATTATTGATTATTTTTTGCGCCACCAATTCTACTTTGTAATGACATCAGTCACTTTATCCAAAAATCCACGGTCAAACGGAAAAAAAATCATTGTGCCACAAAATTGAAGAAAAATGCCATTTTGTAACTTTTGGGGGCTTCCGTTTCTACACAGTTAATTTTTTGGTGAAAATGACACCTTATCTTTATTCTGTAGGTCCATACGATTAAAATGATCCCCTATTTATATAGGTTTGATTTTGTCGTACTTCTGGAAAATATCATAACTACATGTAGGAAAATGTATACTGTTACGCCGAGCGCTCCGGGTCCCCGCTCCTCCCCGGAGCGCTCGCAGCATCCTCTCATTTGCAGCACCTCTCATTTGCAGACCTGCTGACCGGGTGCGCTGCAATATCACTCTCAGCCGGGATGCGATTCGCGATGCGGGAGGCGCCCGCTCGCGATGCGCGTCCCGGCGCGTCCCTGGACTTAAGAGGTGCTTATAATCTCATCCGCATCAGGGAGGGGGACGAATGGAAGACTGCATTTAACACCAGAGATGAACACTTTGAGTATCTGGTCATGCCCTTTGGCCTGTGCAACGCCCCTGCCGTCTTCCAAGACTTTGTTAATTACATTTTTCGTGATCTCCTATATTCTTGTGTAGTGGTTTATCTGGACGATATTCAGATTTTTTCTGCCAACTTAGAAGAACACCGCCAGCATGTCCGCATGGTTCTTCAGAGACTTCGGGACAATCAACTTTATGCCAAAATGGAGAAATGTCTCTTTGAATGTCAATCTCTTCCTTTCCTAGGATACTTGGTCTCTGGCCAGGGACTACAAATGGACCCAGATAAACTCTCTGCCGTCTTAGATTGGCCACGCCCCTCCGGACTCCGTGCTATCCAACGTTTTTTGGGGTTCGCCAATTATTACAGACAATTTATTCCACACTTTTCCACTATTGTGGCTCCTATCGTGGCTTTAACCAAGAAAAATGCCAATCCTAAGTCCTGGTCTCCCCAAGCGGAAGACGCATTTAAACATCTCAAGTCTGCCTTTTCTTCTGCTCCCGTGCTCTCCAGACCTGACCCATCTAAACCCTTTCTATTGGAGGTAGATGCCTCCTCTGTGGGAGCTGAAGCTGTCCTTCTACAAAAAAATTCTTCTGGGCATGCTGTCACTTGTGGGTTTTTTTCTAGGACCTTCTCTCCGGCGGAGAAAAACTACTCCATTGGTGATCGAGAACTACTGGCCATTAAATTGGCGCTTGAGGAATGGAGGCACCTGCTGGAGAGATCAAAATTTCCAGTTATCATTTACACTGATCACAAGAATCTCTCCTATCTCCAGTCTGCCCAACGACTGAACCCTCGCCAGGCTAGGTGGTCGTTGTTCTTTGCCCGTTTTAACTTTGAAATCCATTTTCGCCCTGCTGACAAGAACATTAGGGCCGATGCCCTCTCTCGTTCTTCTGATGCCTCTGAAGTAGAGGTCTCTCCGCAACACATCATTCCTCCTGACTGTCTGATCTCCACTTCTCCAGCCTCCATCAGGCAAACTCCTCCAGGGAAGACCTTCGTTTCTCCACGCCAGCGTCTCGGGATTCTCAAATGGGGACACTCCTCTCACCTCGCAGGCCATGCGGGCATCAAAAAATCCTTGCAACTCATCTCTCGTTTTTATTGGTGGCCGACTCTGGAGACTGATGTTGTTGATTTTGTGCGGGCCTGTACTGTCTGTGCCCGGGATAAGACTCCTCGCCAGAAGCCTGCTGGTCTCCTTCATCCTCTGCCTGTCCCCGAACAGCCTTGGTCTCTGATTGGTATGGACTTTATTACGGACTTGCCCTCATCCCGTGGCAACACAGTTGTTTGGGTGGTCGTTGATCGATTTTCCAAGATGGCACATTTTATTCCTCTTCCTGGTCTTCCTTCAGCGCCTCAGTTGGCGAAGCAATTTTTTGTACACATTTTTCGCCTTCACGGTTTGCCCACGCATATCGTCTCGGATAGAGGCGTCCAATTTGTGTCTAAATTCTGGAGGGCCCTCTGTAAACAGCTCAAGATCAAATTAAACTTCTCTTCTTCTTATCATCCCCAATCCAATGGGCAAGTAGAAAGAATTAATCAGGTCCTGGGTGACTATTTACGGCATTTTGTTTCCTCCCGCCAGGATGACTGGACGGATCTTCTACCATGGGCCGAATTCTCATACAACTTCAGAGTCTCCGAATCTTCTGCTAAATCCCCATTTTTCGTGGTGTACGGCCGTCACCCTCTTCCCCCCCTCCCTACTCCCTTGCCCTCTGGTTTGCCCGCTGTGGATGAAGTGACTCGTGATCTTTCCACCATATGGAAAGAGACCCAAAATTCTCTTTTACAGGCTTCATCCCGGATGAAAAGATTTGCCGATAAGAAAAGAAGAACTCCTCCCATTTTTGCTCCCGGAGACAAGGTATGGCTCTCCGCTAAATATGTCCGCTTTCGTGTCCCCAGTTACAAACTGGGACCACGCTATCTTGGCCCTTTCAAAGTCTTGTGCCAGATTAACCCTGTCTCTTACAAACTCCTTCTTCCTCCTTCTCTTCGTATTCCCAATGCCTTCCATGTCTCTCTCCTTAAATCACTCATCATTAACCGCTTCTCTCCCAAACTTGTTTCTCCCACTCCTGTTTCCGGTTCTTCTGACGTCTTCTCCGTGAAGGAGATTCTGGCCTCCAAGACTGTCAGAGGAAAAAAAAAAATTTTGGTGGATTGGGAAGGCTGTGGCCCAGAAGAGAGATCCTGGGAACCTGAGGACAACATCCTAGACAAAAGTCTTATTCTCAGGTTCTCAGGCTCCAAGAAGAGGGGGAGACCCAAGGGGGGGGGGGTACTGTTACCCCGAGCGCTCCGGGTCCACGCTCCTCTCCGGAACGCTCGCAGCATCCTCTCATTTGCAGCGCCCCGGTCAGACCTGCTGACCGGGTGCGCTGCAATATCACTCTCAGCCGGGATGCGATTCGCGATGCGGGAGGCGCCCGCTCGCGATGCGCGTCCCGGCTCCCGTACCTGACTCGTTCCCCGTCTGTCTTGTCCCGGCGCGCACGGACCCGCTCCTTAGGGCGCGCGCGCGCCGGGTCTCTGCAATTTAAAGGGCCACTGCGCCACTGATTGGCGCAGCAGGCTTAATCAGTGTGTTCACCTGTGCACTCCCTACTTATACCTCACTTCCCCTGCACTCCCTCGCCGGATCTTGTTGCCATTGTGCCAGTCAAAGCGTTTCCTTGTGTGTTCCTAGCCTGTGTTCCAGACCTCCTGCCGTTGCCCCTGACTACGTCCGACCTTGCTCTTGTCTACTCCCTTGTACCGCGCTTATCTTCAGCAGTCAGAGAGGTTGAGCCGTTGCTGGTGGATACGACCTGGTTGCTACCGCCGCTGCAAGACCATCCCGCTTTGCGGCGGGCTCTGGTGAATACCAGTAGCAACTTAGGACCGGTCCACCAACACGGTCCACGCCAATCCCTCTCTGGCACAGAGGATCCACCTCCAGCCAGCCGAATCGTGACATATACATTCAAAAATGTCCTCTTCTGACCCTTATAACTTTTTTATTTTTCCGCATATGGGGATTTAGGAGGGCTATTTTTTTGCACCGTGATCTGAAGTTTTTAGTGGTACCATTGTTGTATTGATCAGACTTTTTTATCGCTTTTTTTTCACTTTTTTATGGTATACATAGTGACCAAAAATATGCTATTTTGGACTTTGGAATTTTTTTGCGCGTACGCCATTGACCGTGCGGTTTAATTGACAATATATTTTTTTAGTTCGGACATTTACGCACGCGGCGATACCACATATTTTTGTTTTTATTTACACTGTTTTTTTATGGGAAATGGGGGGTGATTTGGACTTTTATTATGGAAGGGGACAAATGGTCTTTGTTAACACTTTTTTTTTCACTTTTTTTTGCCAGTGTTATAGCTCCCATAGAAGGCTATAACACTGCACACACTAATCTCTTACACTGTTCACTGCCAGTGATCACTGATCAATAGCCTGACACTGATCAGTGTTATTGCCACTCGACTGCTCCTGTCTGATTCTCAGGTAGGGACCCTCCTGCTGTCCTGCAAGCTTTCCGAACAACCCCACTGAGTTAACCAGCAGTGTTTACTTTTATTTTAGACGCGGTGATCAATTTTGATCGCCACATCTAAAGGGTTAATAACGGGCATCACCACAATCGGTGATGTCCGATATTAGCCGCGGATCCCAGCCATTGATGGCCGCCGGGACCGACGCGATATGACGCTGGGTCAGTGCGTGACCCCGCATTCTATCACGGGAGCCTGCGCAGGACGTATACATACATCCTGTAGCGGGAAGGGGTTAGATTATTGGAGAGACTCTACCCGAGTTCAGTCATAGAAGAAGGTTACCAAAAGACAACTAAGAGGGACAGAAGAGACCTGTTATGTAAAAAAATTTAAAATATACATCAGAGACCAAATGTTTTACCTTTGCTATTGAAAATACCCCACAAAATAGTGTGATTATTAGGACAATAAGGACATTCTGGTATGTCCTAGAGTCAGATCCTGACCTACAGGAAATAGCTACCAAGAAGCCACTTATCACATATAGAAGAAATAAAACAATAGGGGATATTATTAAGAAAGAAAAAGCAAAAAATTATCTACATAAAAACAGACTTACAGATTTGGTTCCATAAGGGAATTTTGCCTGTCACCATTGTTCCTTCTGCTGATTTTATGCAGGTTTAAAAGTGTTGCAACTGGGGGGTATTACTCACTATATAAAAGATGTTTTTTCTTGTAAGACATCTTTTGTCGTCTATGTACTCTTTTGTATATGCGGTTTCTACTATGTGGGAAAAAACAGACGTAAATTGTTTGTTTGAGTGAGAGAACATCTGTACTCTATACGTACTAGGAAAGTAGCCCCAAAATTATAATTCCACATATTAGAAACACATAGGGATAACACCTACGTATTAAAATATGCTGCTATAGAAAGAATAAAACCTCCTAAGTCAGGTGGAGATCGTGACCAGATGCTGCTTTAGGCCGAAGCACAATGGATTTTATGCTTAACCCCTTAAGGACTCAGGGTTTTTCCGTTTTTGCACTTTCGTTTTTTCCTCCTTACCTTTTAAAAATCATAACCCTTTCAATTTTTCACCTAAAAATCCATATTATGGCTTATTTTTTGTGTCGCCAATTCTACTTTGCAGTGACATTAGTCATTTTACCCAAAAATGCACGGCGAAACGGAAAAAAAAATCATTGTGCGACAAAATCGAAACCCCCCCCCCCATTTTGTAACTTTTGGGGGCTTCCGTTTCTACGCAGTGCATGTTTCGTTAAAAATTACACCTTATCATTATTCTGTAGGTCCATACGGTTAAAATGATCCCCTACTTATATAGGTTTGATTTTGTCGCACTTCTGGAAAAAATCATAACTACATACAGGAAAATTTATACGTTTAAAAATGTCATCTTCTGACCCCTATAACTTTTTTATTTTTCCACGTACAGGGCGGTATGGGACTCATTTTTTGCGCCGGGATCTGAAGTTTTTATCGGTATGATTTTTGTTTTGATCGGACTTTTTGATCACTTTTTATTCATTTTTTTAATGGCATAAAAAGTGACCATGCGGACCATGCGGTTTAATTAATGATATATTTTTATAGTTCGGACATTTACACACGCGGCGATACCACATATGTTTATTTATTTATTTTTTTTACACTGTTTTATTGTTTTTATGGGAAAAGGGGGGTGATTCAAACTTTTATTAGGGAAGGGGTTAAATGACCTTTATTAACACTTTTTTTTAAAAAAATGTTTGCAGTGTTATAGCTCCCATAGGGACCTATAACACTGCACACACTGATCATTGTTATCCCATAGGGACCTATAACACTGCATACACTGATCTCCTATGCTGATCACTGGCGTGTATTAACACGCCTGTGATCAGCATTATCGGCGCTTGACTGCTCCTGCCTGGATCTCAGGCACGGAGCAGTCATTCGTCGATCGGACACCGAGGAGGCAGGTAAGAGCCCTCCCGGTGTCCGATCAGCTGTTCGGGACACCACGATTTCACCGCGGCGGTCCCGAACAGCCCGACTGAGCAGCCGGGATACTTTCAGTTTCACTTTAGAAGCGGCGGTCAGCTTTGACCGCCGCTTCTAAAGGGTTAATACCGCACATCGCCGCGATCGGCGATGTGTGGTATTAGCCGCGGGTCCCGGCCGTTGATGAGCGCCGGGACCGAAGCGATATGATGCAGGATCGCGGCGCGATCCCGCTTCATATCGCGGGAGCCGGCGCAGGACGTAAATATACGTCCTGCGTCGTTAAGGGGTTAAAGGGGTTATCCAGGAAAAAAACTTTTGTTATATATATCAACTGGCTCCAGAAAGTTAAGCAGATTTGTAAATTACTTCTATTAAAAAATCTTAATCCTTTCAGTACTTATGAGCTTCTGAAGTTAAGGTTGTTCTTTTCTGTCTAAGTACTCTCTGATGACACGTGTCTCGGGAACCGCCCAGTTTAGAAGCAAATCCCCATAGCAAACCTCTTCTAAACTGGGCGGTTCCCAAGATACGTGTCATCATAGAGCACTTAGACAGAAAAGAACAACCTTAACTTCAGAAGCTCATAAGTACTGAAAGGATTAAGATTTTTTAATAGAAGTAATTTACAAATCTGTTTAACTTTCTGGAGCCAGTTAATATTTATAACAAAAGTTTTTTCCTGGATAACCCCTTTAAATGCCCTGGGTCCAATTGGTCTAAATGACCGGAATGACCTGAGTTCATTTTTGTAAAGTTTTGTGTATATTTATACACAGCCTCTAATGACCAGCAAGGTCCACCCACCTAGATCACCTGCACTGCAATGTCAGACACCTACTAATACAAATGCTGATCACAAAACATAAAACTAACCAAAAAATGATGTGGTGGACCACAGGGTGAATGGCCACGGGTGTTGCAGTTAATTGTTGCCCATTTACCCGCCCGCTGCATGTATGTCCTCCCCTTGCCATGTGTTTTTTTTTTTTTTTTTAAAGACAATTTACTTTTATTAATGAAAAGTAATTAACAAACATATCAGGCAGTAACAACGTAAGTCATACAATAAAGTCATAGGGGGGGATACATCTATCTATATAGAGTAATTTTAGGTGTATTTTCTTGCACAAAATTTTGCGCAAGGTTATTTCCTGCGTTCTTTTTTTGGTGGAACTTTTTCTAAAGATGTCACCCTTCAGGTGTACCGTAGAGTTGTTTTTCTTGTAGACATGAATTTATTAACTGCGTCTCTTTTATTTTTGCGCAAAAAAAGGACGCAAGTGTCATTTTCTTGCGCAAATATACACCAGCTCCGAGCACACGTACAAGTCTGCCTTATATTTTTTTCAAGAGCTGAGACGGGCTGGATTCTATTACTGCACATGATTCACAGAGACCCGTGCGCAAGTTTAGTAAATTTTTCGCAGGTAAATGACAAATACACGCAGCAGAAAGGGGTAAAAAAAAGCTCTACCATACACTGATGTTGATGAATCCCCCCTATAGAGTACAGCAGGATCAAAATATACAGGCCCACCAGCCGTATTATAAAATAATCAGGGAACAAAATCCAAACGGCCCAGTAAAGTCTCAGCATAACATGGTGTAGATAGCAGAAGCAATAGATATAATCAGAGCAGCTTCAGCTTGCAAGATGAGGAGATATTATCCTGAGTAACCTAAACCATAACAATAAAGCATAGAGGTGTACAGGTTAACAGACTAAGCAAGCAAAAGAAAAGAAAAACAAAAATACCTAGATCTAACTCAAGGAGTCAATACCAATGCATAACTCACAAAACAATATATAAAGACATCACTGACAGACATGGGGAAACAAACAAGACAGACGGACAAGACCCCCATAAAAGCAGCCGACCATCAGATTCCAATCAAATACGCTCTCCAAGTAGATTCTGAAAAATAAAAATTGCTAGTGGAAATAGGAAAAACTGTGATAATTAGTAGTGTTGAGCGGCATAGGCCATATTCGAATTCGCGAATATTCGCGAATATATGGACAAATATTCGTCATATATTCGCAAATATTCGCAGACTCGTTATATTTTATTTTCGCATATGCGAAAATTCGCGTATGCGAAAATTAACATATGTGAATATTAGCATATGCAAAATTAGCATACACGAAAATTCGCATATACGAAAATTAGCATATGCGCATTTTCGCATATGCAAATTTTCGCACGCCAGTCTCACACAGTAGTATTAGAGCCTTCTTTACACCACACAAGCTGGAAGCAGAGAGGGGTGATCACTGTGATGTGTACTGTGAAAACAAAAAAACGAATATTCGTAATTATGAATATATAGCGCTATATTCGCGAAATTCGCGAATATGCGATATTCGCGAATAATATTCGAATTGCGAATATTCGTGAGCAACACTAATAATTAGCATAAATCATCGTGGAAATAGTCAGGGAACCTTCAAAGCTCCCAAAGAACCCGTCAGGGCCTCCATTTTTTTTTTTTTTTTTTTATCTAAAGCCGAGGAACGTGCTTTCGATTCACCCAAAGTGCAAGAAAAAGTGCAAACGTGTTACACTAAAAAAACGTGCACAAAGGATGTGGTCTATCGCAAGCCCTTCTCCGATAGGAGAGAGGCCCCCCAACAAACCTTACCCTTCGCCTCCGGACCAAAAGGTACCTGCGAGGTTCCAGGTTCGATGTCCCTTTTCGCCGAAGCTACTAGGGGACCACAAATGCTCCCGGCATCCCCCTTGGCGTTAGCCAAGGTATCTGCCCGCAGAGCCGATTACGGTAGGTACCCTGCCAAAGCAGGAGTACCCGGGGTGTTTGCAGGGAGGTGCGGAACCTAATGGCCACACACACCTCCCCTAGACCGCCAGGAGGGACACCCAGAAGGGCTACCGCATCCTGACCAATCCTGTGAACACACAACACGCAAAAAGTGACACAGTGAGACAAAAAAGAAATAAATAAGTGAATGTGTGCAGATATACTGCCCGGACATCCGGCCGGATCTATAAAAATTTCTCTGATCCTAGCCAGAAGGCCGGGAATCAAGAGGTGAGTGCCACAAGGTGAAGAGATTATGGTGCCCGTGCTTCAACTCAGTGAGTCTATTCTCCCAGTGAGTTTCGGCACCTCGGGGTCACCACTCCCCGAGGCACAAAAGTACCTCGGCTCTAGACCCTCTCAGCCTCATGGCGAGACCCGGAGGGAACAGGTCACATCGGGGCAGCCGTCGAGCTGATTCCTCAGAACCAGCCCCGGAAAGCCCTGGTACACCTGCATCCTCCATGCAGCACCCATCCCCACCAGCATGAAAACTGATAAGAACAGATACTACACTTGATCTTAGCCAAAAGGCCGAGAAGCGAGATGAGGAGATATTATCCTGAGTAACCTAAACCATAACAATAAAGCATAGAGGTGTACAGGTTAACAGACTAAGCAAGCAAAAGAAAAGAAAAACAAAAATACCTAGATCTAACTCAAGGAGTCAATACCAATGCATAACTCACAAAACAATATATAAAGACATCACTGACAGACATGGGGAAACAAACAAGACAGACGGACAAGACCCCCATAAAAGCAGCCGACCATCAGATTCCAATCAAATACGCTCTCCAAGTAGATTCTGAAAAATAAAAATTGCTAGTGGAAATAGGAAAAACTGTCATAATTAGTAGTGTTGAGCGGCATAGGCCATATTCGAATTCGCGAATATTCGCGAATATATGGACAAATATTCGTCATATATTCGCGAATATTCGCAGACTCGTTATATTTTATTTTCGCATATGCGAAAATTAACATATGTGAATATTAGCATATGCAAAATTAGCATACATGAAAATTCGCATATACGAAAATTAGCATATGCGCATTTTCGCATATGCAAATTTTCGCACGCCAGTCTCACACAGTAGTATTACAGCCTTCTTTACACCACACAAGCTGGAAGCAGAGAGGGGTGATCACTGTGATGTGTACTGTGAAAACAAAAAAACGAATATTCGTAATTACGAATATATAGCGCTATATTCGCGAAATTCGCGAATATGCGATATTCGCGAATAATATTCGAATTGCGAATATTCGTGAGCAACACTAATAATTAGCATAAATCATCGTGGAAATAGTCAGGGAACCTTCAAAGCTCCCAAAGAACCCGTCAGGGCCTCCATTTTTTTTTTTTTTTTATCTAAAGCCGAGGAACGTGCTTTCGATTCACCCAAAGTGCAAGAAAAAGTGCAAACGTGTTACACTAAAAAAACGTGCACAAAGGATGCGGTCTATCGCAAGCCCTTCTCCGATAGGAGAGAGGCCCCCCAACAAACCTTACCCTTCGCCTCCGGACCAAAAGGTACCTGCGAGGTTCCAGGTTCAATGTCCCTTTTCGCCGAAGCTACTAGGGGACCACAAATGCTCCCGGCATCCCCCTTGGCGTTAGCCAAGGTATCTGCCCGCAGAGCCGATTACGGTAGGTACCCTGCCAAAGCAGGAGTACCCGGGGTGTTTGCAGGGAGGTGCGGAACCTAATGGCCACACACACCTCCCCTAGACCGCCAGGAGGGACACCCAGAAGGGCTACCGCATCCTGACCAATCCTGTGAACACACAACACGCAAAAAGTGACACAGTGAGACAAAAAAGAAATAAATAAGTGAATGTGTGCAGATATACTGCCCGGACATCCGGCCGGATCTATAAAAATTTCTCTGATCCTAGCCAGAAGGCCGGGAATCAAGAGGTGAGTGCCACAAGGTGAAGAGATTATGGTGCCCGTGCTTCAACTCAGTGAGTCTATTCTCCCAGTGAGTTTCGGCACCTCGGGGTCACCACTCCCCGAGGCACAAAAGTACCTCGGCTCTAGACCCTCTCAGCCTCATGGCGAGACCCGGAGGGAACAGGTCACATCGGGGCAGCCGTCGAGCTGATTCCTCAGAACCAGCCCCGGAAAGCCCTGGTACACCTGCATCCTCCATGCAGCACCCATCCCCACCAGCATGAAAACTGATAAGAACAGATACTACACTTGATCTTAGCCAAAAGGCCGAGAAGCGAGATGAGGAGATATTATCCTGAGTAACCTAAACCATAACAATAAAGCATAGAGGTGTACAGGTTAACAGACTAAGCAAGCAAAAGAAAAGAAAAACAAAAATACCTAGATCTAACTCAAGGAGTCAATACCAATGCATAACTCACAAAACAATATATAAAGACATCACTGACAGACATGGGGAAACAAACAAGACAGACGGACAAGACCCCCATAAAAGCAGCCGACCATCAGATTCCAATCAAATACGCTCTCCAAGTAGATTCTGAAAAATAAAAATTGCTAGTGGAAATAGGAAAAACTGTCATAATTAGTAGTGTTGAGCGGCATAGGCCATATTCGAATTCGCGAATATTCGCGAATATATGGACAAATATTCGTCATATATTCGCGAATATTCGCAGACTCGTTATATTTTATTTTCGCATATGCGAAAATTCGCGTATGCGAAAATTAACATATGTGAATATTAGCATATGCAAAATTAGCATACACGAAAATTCGCATATACGAAAATTAGCATATGCGCATTTTCGCATATGCAAATTTTCGCACGCCAGTCTCACACAGTAGTATTACAGCCTTCTTTACACCACACAAGCTGGAAGCAGAGAGGGGTGATCACTGTGATGTGTACTGTGAAAACAAAAAAACGAATATTCGTAATTACGAATATATAGCGCTATATTCGCGAAATTCGCGAATATGCGATATTCGCGAATAATATTCGAATTGCGAATATTCGTGAGCAACTCTAATAATTAGCATAAATCATCGTGGAAATAGTCAGGGAACCTTCAAAGCTCCCAAAGAACCCGTCAGGGCCTCCATGGTGCACCATTGTGTGGATGCGAAGGGACGGACTATAGAGATAAGCTCTGAGGCTGTATAGTGCGAGGTCAGGAACAATCTCCACTTATTGAAGAGACACTTTGCCATTTTCTTCCCATGGCCAAGCGCATCCCTTCTCTCCAGATGTAATAGGAGTTTTAACGCTTCTAGTAAGTGCGCAATCATAGGAGAGGAGGGCGAAAGCCATGCACGTAGTAGGTGAAGCTTGGCCAGAATGATAGCTGTATGTGTTAATGGAGAGAGATGTACATAGGAATAGCAGTCCCCAGACCCTGCAACCCTTATATGAAAGAGTACCTCATAAGGGCTTAGAACAGACCCATGTGCACCCAATGATTGAAGTAGTTGCGATACTTGTCCCCGGTAGGTGTGAGTGTGTGGGCAGAGCCATATACAATGATATGGGTCAGCGTTAGGTGCAGTACATTACAGACAATGGTTAAGTCTGGATGGGTTACTGATGGACGGTGGAATGGTGAATGCATATATGGCCCAGTGAATTAACTCTCCATCTTTCGTTAGGAACATGTCTTCTTAAATCCACTCAACCCGTCAATATGTGTTTAGGGATATTGGGGTCCTGTAGGATACTTGCCAATTTCACCCCCACTTTTTTGGAAGGTGACAAGATGTACTATTTACGCAGTCTAGAATATAGATCTGAAATAGACCTGTCAGTCGTGGAGGTGAGAATGGAATCGAATCCAGTAAGACTTACCTCCTTGCTAATATCCTGGAGTTTAGATCTGCAAAAGGAGCAAATTTGACCATATGGTAAAAAATGCGTGGAGGGGGTTGGCATACTGGGAAGTCAATTGCTGTAGTGTTTTTCCATCTTATGAAAGAGGTCTCCCATGGTATGGATTCCATTCTGACGCCACACATAAAATAAAGGGTTATCCTTCCCAGCTGGGAATTCCGGTGTAAGCCAAGGTGTTTTGAGCAAGTATATGACAGACCCATTCGTCTCCGTAATTCCATCCACGTCGCTATAGTATCTTTAAAGAGCAGAGAACCTTTGATGACTGGAGGCAAAGAGGGAATCGGGCAATGTAATAATGCTAATGGATGCCACGGAGCAGCGAAAGCAGATTAAGAGAAACATTGGTATAAAAGGAGGAGTTATGGTACCAATCCATAATGTGTCTCAGTATACAGGCTAAGTTGTAACTCCTGACATCCGGAAAATTCTCCCCCCCCACCCCCCTTCTTTCACTGGAAGCATCAATGTCCGTAAAGCTTTCTGGGGTTTCTTTCCGGTCCAAATAAATTTTGTAAGCGTGGAAGTTAACGTTTTGATGTCGGTATGCTTTAGTAATAGCGGTATAGTTTGGAGGGGGTATAATAGCCTAGCAAAACTGCACATCTTGATTAGGTGACATCTCCCTAACAATGATAAGGGTAGACTGTGCCATTTATGTAGTTCTGTTTGAATTTTGTCTATCAATGGTGGGTAGTTGAGGGCATATAAAGATCTGGGTAGTCTACCTATTTTAATGCCTAAATAAGTAATATGTTGGGAAACAATTGAGATCCCCAAAGAACGTGTAAGCTGGGCGTAAGCAGAAGAGGGTCTTCTTAAAAGTAAGAGGGAGGATTTGTGGGTTTTGACTCTATAACACAGAATATGGGGCGCGTCTCTCGCCGGATCCTGTAAATAAAGGATAACATTGTCTGCCTAGAGGGATGCTTTAAAGGGTACCTCTCATAAAAAAAACGTTTGATATATTATAGATTAATGTATGCAGAATAACTTTACAATTGCATGTTATTAAAAAAATATGCTTCTTTCTATTTAATTTTCCACTTTGAAGAAATGACCACTAGGGGTCTCCCTACCAGTCCTGGCAGCAAGCATTTCAGACTCATGCTGGAGTCCTAAACACTACGAGCTGCCAGTCTGCTTTGTTCACAAAGGAGAACACTCAGAGCTGCCAGCCTGCTTTGTTCACAGCCTGTTTGGCTGTGAACAAAGCAGACTGGCAGCTCTGAGTGTTTAGGACTCCAGTGTGAGTCAGAAATGCTTGCTGACAGGACTGATCGGGAAAAATTTAATAGAAAGAAGCATATTTTTCATTAACATGTTATTGGAAAGTTATTCAACATTCATTAATCTAAAATATATCAAAAGTTTATTTGATGAGAGGTCCCCTTTAACTACAGCTTCCCCTACCTTAATGCCCTGGAACAATGTGGAAGAAGTCAGGTATCTTGTCAACGGCTCCAAGGCAATATTAAACAAAAGAGGAGGGGGGGGGGGGGGGCGTGGATTGCCGAGCTCGAGATGAGCCACATGTTCTGAGGCTCCTGTCTGGGTCCTACTAAAAAAGGCTGATTTTACCTGATATGGGAGGCAAATCTAGGGGGAAACAGCGCAAGAAGACTGCCCAGCACCTCAGCACCCTGCCGAACCCAATCTCGGGTTATTTTCAGCCCCGCAACCCGCCCACTTCTGCCGTGATCCCGGAACTGCAGCCTACCTCTCCCACACTGCCGGCCTCTCCTGCCATAATGAACACGCCTGGGACCATGCTCCCCGGACCAGGAGACTCCTCCAGACTCCCGGCGCCTACCGCTTCAGACAGGATGTCGGGACCCGCTCACCCTCCACAGCCAGAAACCTTGCCTGGGGTGGTGAGTCTGATGCAGTCTCTCCCCTGTGCACGGGGCGAGACACACGTGAGTTCTCCAGGCCCTCGTGATCAGGGATGCGCTCCCGGCTCCCTGCACTCCCCGGCTCAGGCCCACACACACGCTGCGGCCACTACTGCCTGTCATGGAGACCCCCATGCTGGGGTGCTCTCCTCACCACCTCTCACTGCTGCACCTGCCCGTGATGCAATGAAGGGGGCTCTTACACCTGACTGACCCCTGTCCCCTCGGCCTCTATACCCCCAGGCAGTGCAAACGCCAGCCACCTACCTGGGCCCTTATGAGACCCCTGAATACCCCCCTCTGTGTCAGAATACAGAAGGGACTGGATCCTCAGTGCCCCTCCATTGAGATGATTCTCCATCACACTTGAAATCCTATGCTGCTGCCTGTGGGGGTGCCTGGGGCGGCACCCTACCTGTCACCTTACCTCTACCGGTGCCTGGCCCACCTGCCCTGGACGTAACAGACTGGGCTGATGACATGAACTCTGACAACTCGCATTCTGATGATGGATCTTCTACAGAGGGTGAGACCCCCCCGCCAAGAATAAATTGTTCAAAACTCCACTCAAAAAACCTCTTAGTGCAAACCGCTCCTCCAACTATTCTTCCGCATTCCTTCCTAACCGCCCATGTCACTGTAATCCCAAAGGAAGGTAAGGCCCCCCCCCTCCTCTGTCCCAGTTACAGACCCATATTGTTGATTAACACAGAAGCAAAGATATTTGCCAAGCTGATATCTTTGCCGACGACCTGCTCCTATACTTATCCTCTCCCATCACCACCCTCCCCTCCCTACTACACGAGATCCATAACTACTCGCAACACAGTAACTTTACACTAAACACCTCTAAATGTGAGTCTCTAAACATTACTTTATCCCACTCAGTGGAACAACACTTGCAAAAGTCTTACCCCTTTAAATGGTCCCACACCGCCCTCAAATACTTAGGTATATTTGTCCCCACACACCTCTCCTACACCTATAAAGTGAACTTCCCACCTCTCCTCCACACGATAAAAGCGGATTTGACTAGATGGGAGCGCAGGGACTTCTACTGGCTGGGAAGAATCAACATCTTCAAAATGAATATCCTTCCAAGACTCCTGTTACGCTGAGCGCTCTGGGTCCCCGCTCCTCCCCGGAGCGCTCGCAGCGTTTACCTGCTTGCAGCGCCCCGGTCAGACCCGCTGACCGGGAGCGCTGCGATAGTGTCCCTAGCAGGGATGCGATCCGCGATGCGGGACACGCCCGCTCGCGGTTCGCATCCCAGACTGCTTTCCAGACCCGTTCCCCGTCTGTACAGTCCCGGCACGCGCGGCCCCGCTCCCTAGGGCGCGCGCGCCGGCTCTCTGCGATTTAAAGGGCCAGTGCGCCGCTGATTGGCGCCTGGCCCAAATTAGTGAAATCACCTGTGCATTGCTCTATATCACCTCACTTCCCCTTCCCTGTATTGCCGGATCTTGTTGCCATTGTGCCAGTGAAAGCGTTCCTTGTATGTCCCAAGCCAGTGTTCCAGACCTCCTGCCATTGCCCCTGACTACGATCCTTGCTGCCTGCCCAGACCTTCTGCTACGTCCGACCTTGCTTTTGCCTAATCCCTTGTACCGCGCCTATCTCAGCAGTCAGTCGGGGTTGAGTCGCTAATGGGTGGAACGACCTGGGGGTTACCTGCCGCAGCAGTCCATCCCGCTTTGCGGTGGGCTCTGGTGAATACCAGTACCCCCTTAGACTCCGTTCCCCTGGTACGGCCCACGTCATCACCCCACTGACACAGAGGATCCACCACCAGTATCCTCACAGTACCTGAATCCTGACAACTCCTTTACCTCTTTTCTTGTTGTTACGCCGAGCGCCAGCTCTCTAAGATTTAAAGGGCCAGTGCACCAATGATTGGTGCCTGGCCCAATCAGTCTAATTAGCTTCCACCTGCTCCCTGCTCACATAACCTCACTTCCCTTTCCCAGCATTGCCGGATCTTGTTGCCTTGTGCCAGAGAAAGCATTTTGTGTATGTCCCAAGCCTGTGTTCCAGACCTTCTGCTGTTGCCCCTGCCTATGACCCTTGCTGCCTTCCCTGACCTTCTGCTACGTCCGACCTTGCTCTTGCCTTGTCCTTTTGTACCGCGCCTGTCTCAGCAGTCAGAGAGGTTGAGCCATTACCGGTGGATACGACCTGGCTGCTACCGCCGCTGCAAGACCATCCCGCTTTGCGGCAGGCTCTGGTGAATACCAGTATCAACTTAGAACCGGTCCATCAGTACGGTCCACGTCAATCCCTCTCTGACACAGAGGATCCACCTCCAGCCTGCCGAATCCTGACAGGTATTACAATATGCTACACTACTCTTTAAACAGTATTTGTCTAGAACAGCAGCAGATGATTACTTACGGCTGTCCTTGAACAGTATGTAGGCCCTTGACAGATTAACAGGTACTAGATGGTACAATACTTGGATGTACATATGCGGTATGCACTGATGAGCGCAGTAATATGCCTAACTATTAGCAGAAAAAACTCAGTATTTTTGTAAAACACCAGCTGGTGGATACTATTGTTTGGACTTTGATGGTATGGAGCACTGTTACGCCTAGCGCTCCGGGTCCCCGCTCCTCCCCGGAGCGCTCACGGCGTCTTTCTCCCTGCAGCTCCCCGGTCAGTCCCGCTGACCGGGAGCGCTGCACTGTCATGGCCGTTGGGGATGCGATTCGCACAGCGGGACGCGCCCGCTCGCGAATCGCATCCCAGGTCACTTACCCGTCCCGGTCCCCTGCTGTCATGTGCTGGCGCGCGCGGCTCCGCTCTCTAGGGCGCGCGCGCGCCAGCTCTCTGAGACTTAAAGGGCCAGTGCACCAATGATTGGTGCCTGGCCCAATTAGCCTAATTGGCTTCCACCTGGTCCCTGACTATATCTGACCTCCTCCCATGCACTCCCTTGCCGGATCTTGTTGCCTTGTGCCAGTGAAAGCGTTTAGTGTGTCCAAAGCCTGTGTACCTGAACTTCTGCTACCCATCCTGACTACGAACCTTGCCGCCTGCCCCCGACCTTCTGCTACGTCTGACCTTGCCTCTGCCTAGTCCTTCTGTCCCACGCCTTCTCAGCAGTCAGCGAGGTAGAGCCGTTGCTAGTGGATACGACCTGGTTGCTACTGCCGCAGCAAGACCATCCCGCTTTGCGGCGGGCTCTGGTGAAAACCAGTAGCCTCTTAGAACCGGTCCACTAGCACGGTCCACGCCAATCCCTCGCTGACACAGAGGATCCACTACCTGGAAGCCGAATCGTGACAAGCACCTTGACAGCTTAACAGGTACTAAATGGTACAATACTTGGATGTACCTATGCGGTATGCACTGATTAGGGCAATAATATGCCTAACTATTAGCAGAAAAAAAATCTGTATTTTTGTAAAACACCAGCCGGTGGATACTTGTCAGGATCCGGACTGGTATGCAGCGAGGACACTGGAGGTGGATCCTCTGTGTCAGTGAGGTGATGGCGTGGGCCGTACCAGGGGAACGGAATCTAAGGGGTTCTTAGTTTTCACCAGAGCCCGCCGCAAAGCGGGATGGACTTGCAGTGGCAGGAAACCCCCAGGCCGTTCCACCCGATAGCGATTCAACCCCAACTGACAGCTGAGACAGGCGCGGTACACAGGGACAAGGCAAGAGCAAGGTCGGACGTAGCTGAAGGTCAGGGCAGGCAGCAAGAGTCGTAGTCAGGGGCAACAGCAGAAGGTCTGGGTACACAGGCTTGGGAACACACTAAAACGCTTTCTCAGGGCACTAAGGCAACAAGATCCGGCAGGGACAGGAAGGGGAAGTGGCTTTTTATAACAATGGAAGTGATTGACACTGATTGGGCCAGGCACCAATTAGTGGTGCACAGGCCCTTTAAATCTTAGAGAGCCAGAGCGCGCGCGTGCCCCAGAGAGCGGGGCCGAGCGTGCCGGGACGTGACAGCCGGGGAACAGGACAGGTGAGTGGATTGGGATGCGACCCGCGGGCGGGCGCGTCCCGCTACGCGGATCGCATCCCCTCTGGCAGAGACAGTGCAGCGCTCCCGGTCAGCGGGTCTGACCGGGGCGCTGCAGAGAGGAGAATGCCGCAAGCGCTCCGGGGAGGAGCAGGGACCCGGAACGCTAGGCGTAACAATACTATTGTTTGGACTTTGACGATATGGAGCACCTTGACAGCTTAACAGGTACTAAATGGTACAATACTTGGATGTACCTATGCGGTATGTACTGATGAGGGCAGTAATATGCCTAACTATTAGCAGAAAAAACTCTGTATTTTTGTAAAACACCAGCCGGTGGATACTATTGTTTGGACTTTGACGGCATGGAGCTCCTTGACAGCTTAACAGGTACTAAATGGTACAATATTTGGATGTACCTATGCGGTATGTACTGATGAGGGCAGTAATATGCCTAACTATTAGCAGAAAAAAATCTGTATTTTTGTAAAACACCAGCCGGTGGATACTATTGTTTGGACTTTGACGGCATGGAGCACCTTGACAGCTTAACAGGTACTAAATGGTACAATACTTGGATGTACGTATGCGCTATGCACTGATGAGGGCAGTAATATGCCTATTAGCAGTAAAAACTCGGTATTTTTGTAAAACACCAGCCAGTGGATACTAGTGTTGCTCGCGAATATTCGCAATGCGAATTTTATTCGCGAATATCGCATATTCGCGAATATTCGCGAATATAGCACTATATATTCGTAATTACGAATATTCGTTTTAATTAATTTTTTAAAATTTTTTTTTTCACAGTACACATCACAGTGATCATCCCTCTCTGCTTCCAGCTTGTGTGGTGTAGAGAAGGCTCTAATACTACTGTGTGAGACTGGTTTGCGAATTTTCCCTTATGCTAATTTTGTATATGCTAATTTTCACATATGTTAATTTTCGCATTCGCGAATTTTCACATATGCGAAAATAAAACAAGAATATTATGAATATGCGAATATTCGCGAATATATGACGAATATTCGTCCATATATTTGCGAATATTCGCGAATTCGAATATGGCCTATGCCGCTCAACACTAGTGGATACTATTGTTTGGACTTTGACAGTATGGAGCACCCTGACAGCTTAACAGGTACTAAATGGTACAATACTTGCATGTACCTATGCGGTATGCACTGATGAGGGCAGTTATATATGCGTAACCATTAGCAGAAAAAACTGTTTTAAAAAAAAAAACAGCCGGTGAATAGTATTATTTGGACTTGCACAGTATGTGGCCCCTTGACAGCTTAAGGCTGGGTTCACACTACGTTTTCTCCCATACGGGAGCGCATACGGCAGGGGGGAGCTAAAAGCTCGCGCTCCCGTATGTCATTCATTTCAATGAGCCGACCGGAGTGAAACGTTCGGTCCGGTCGGCCCATTTTTGCGCCGTATGCGCTTTTACAACCGGACCTAAAACCGTGGTTGACCACAGAGCGCATACGGTGACATACGGGAGTGCGAGCTTTTAGCTCCCCCCTGCCGTATGCGCTCCCGTATGGGAGAAAACGTAGTGTGAACCCAGCCTAACAGGTACAAAATGGCACAAATGCACTACAGTCCACTGAACAATCACGTATTTGTGAACAGCAGCAGGACCCAACAGTGCAGCACCACAAAAAAACAAAAAAATCCAGGGATTAACCCCTAAATTGCACTGTCACACAATTCTGAGCAGCAGAAGATTTGTGGATCAAATAAAAATAAACTCAATTGTGCTGAACAATGAGGAGATGAGATGGTTGATAAAGTTGAGGCAGCTTGGAGATGTGTATGAGGCAGCTGACAGCTATCTGCCCCTCTCTGCTGCAATGCTCAATAACGTGAATAGGAGGTTTAGCAATCAATGATCCTTCTCAGAGTAACAGCGCAGCACTCTGCACTCCTGCCTTTCCCTAATGCTGATGTGACTAGCAGTTGCAGTGTAACGCTGTGGTATGAGCTATTCACACACACACAGTCCCGTCCTCTCCATCTGACTGCATAGATGAAATGAAGAGAGGCAAGATGGCCGCCGATTATATAGGGGCTGTGACATCACAGGGGTCAGTGAATACTGATAGGCTGGCTGCATCTCACATGTGGTTCAGGGTCAGACCGACTACCTTCATTCCCGCCGCTATTTCCCGCCCTCCCATAATCCCCTGCCCCATGTACTCACATGTGGATCCGCCATCTTAGCTCTACAATAGCCTGGAACGCTGTAAAATGGAGTTTAATGAAGCGATTCGTGCGATAGAATCGCGGCGATATTCGTATTCGTTGCGAATCGAATTTTTCATGAAATTCGTAACGAATTTGGGTTCGTCAACTTCGATTCGCTCATCTCTAGCAATGTGAATAATGTCATAGTATAAGATTATACAACAGTGACAATTACATCACCTTGAGTCGATATAAGCTATAGCTTGAACTATATTAATGATATTAGATAATAATTTGACATTGAAAAAAATCTTTATTTTATTTTAATTTGATAATAATGATCAAATAATAACTATGAATGTAATTATGTGTAAATGCAAATATGACAATTAGGTTACACTTGGGGCATATATAATGGTGATGCCAAGAAACATATTGTGATCCGTATTACTAATAAATATAGTTTAAATCATGACGATAATTTAACCCCAATGGATAACAGGATTGTAATCTCAAAATCCAAAATGCTTCCCTCATTAGGACTTTCGTTGCCAGTCTCCCCCTCTCAGGGGGCGGGACACCCTTTCAATGCCCATGATGGAAAGGCTAGAGCTATCACCTCAATGTATTTCTTGAATGTGTCCTGACATATTTTTATTATTTGTACTGGCTGTATGTAGATGTTCATAAATCTGACATTTGAACTTTCTTGTTGTTTATCCAATATATTGAAGATTTCAAGTTGTACAGATAACCGAGTAAATGAGATGTGTAGAATTACGGTTTATGAATGAGTGGATCTGGTAATTTTGTTGCATCTTGGCTGATTTGAACATGTATGAACATAAATTACATTTTTGTTGTGCACATTTGAAGTTTCCTTTTGTTTGAAGCCATGTATAATTGTTACCCATGCATAATGTAAGATAGTCACTTGGGCACAATCTGTTGGACAGAGTACATCCTCATTTGGCCACACGATATTAGATAATAATTTGACATTGAAAAAATCACCTGGCTACCCGCATTGATATGCGCTACATTGAAAGACGTCAGGAGCTCCGCCAGGAGAATGATCTTGTTCGCACCAGGCGATACCCGCGCCTGGCTCCTCTCTTCCAGCATCCATTGCAGCCTGTTACTGTGCCTCCCGCTGAGGAGGCCATGCAAGTGGACCGGTCTCGCCTGACCCAGCAAGAGAGGACTCACCGGAGGAACGAGAACTTATGCCTATACTGTGCGAGCTCTGAACATTTCCTAAAGGACTGTCCTCTTCATCCTCAGCGTCAGGGAAACGCTCGCACCTAGTGAACGTGGGAGAGGCATCACTGGGTGTAAATTCTTCCTCTTCATGCCTGACTATTCCAGTGCGGATTTCTCCAGCTGCTAAAGCCTCCTTCTCTGCGGTGGCTTTCTTGGACTCTGGTTCAGCAGGAAACTTCATTAAAGCCTCCTTCATCAACCGGTTTAACATCCCTGTTATCTGTCTCATCAAGCCCTTCTTCATTTCCTCGGTTAACGGAGAAAACCTGAATTGCACCGTGCGTTACCGCACAGACCCTGTGCGCATGTCCGTGAGGGTTCTCAATCAAGAAATGATTGAATTCTTTGTCCTGCCAAATAGTGTTGCTCGCGAATATTCGCAATTCGAATATTATTTGCGAATATCGCATATTCGCGAATTCGCGAATTTCGCGAATATAGCGCTATATATTCGTAATTACGAATATTCGTTTTTTTTTTTTTTTTTCTTCACAGTACACATCACAGTGATCATCCCTCTCTGCTTCCAGCTTGTGTGGTATAAAGAAGGCTCTAATACTACTGTATGAGACTGGCGCGCGAAAATTCGCATATGCGAAAATTAGCATATGCGAATTTTCGCGTATGCTAATTTTGTATATGCTAATTTTCACATCTGTAAATTTTCGCATACGCGAATTTACGCATATGCGAAAATAAAACGAGGGTATAACGAATATGCGAATATTCGCGAATATATGACGAATATTCGTCCATATATTCGCGAATATTCGCGAATTCGAATATGGCCTATGCCGCTCAACACTACTGCCAAACTGCACCTCTGACATCCTTCTTGGCTTACCCTGGCTCCAGCGTCATTCTCCTACCCTCGACTGGACCACTGGGGACATTGAATCCTGGGGCCCTTCTTGCCACACATGCTGCCTTTAGTCGGTACCTACCAGCCAAATCTCCATCGCTTCTCCATTGCTCGGCCTTCCAAAGGCCTATCAAGACTTTTCTGACGTCTTTTGCAAAAAACAGGCAGAGGCCTTACCACCACATAGGCCCTACGACTGCCCTATTGACTTGCTCCCTGGTACCACACCACCCCGTGGCAGGATTTATCTTCTCTCCGCTCCAGAAACTAAGGCCATGACGGAGTACATTAAGGAGAATCTCAAAAAAGGTTTCATCAGGAAGTCTTCTTCTCCTGCTGGAGCAGGATTCTTCTTTGTTGCCAAGAAGGACAGGTCTCTACGCCCTTGTATTGACTACTGTGGCCTCAATAAAATCACTGTAAAGAACCGCTACCCTCTGCCTCTCATCTCAGAACTCTTTGACCGGCTGCACGGAGCAAAGATTTTTACTAAGCTTGACCTCAGGGGCGCGTATAACCTCATCAGAATTTGTGAAGGTGATGAGTGGAAGACCGCTCTTAATACCAGGGATGGTCACTTCGAATACCTCGTCATGCCATTCGGTCTTTGCAACGCCCCTGCAGTTTTCCAAGACTTTGTCAATGAAATCTTTCGGGACTTATTGTATACATGCGTAGTGGTCTATCTTGATGACATTCTAATCTTCTCTCGGATCGCGCCCCATGTCACTTACCTCACGCCTCCGTCTGCTGCCTCCCGGCGCACGGCTTGCTAAAATTTAAAGGGCCAGTGCACCACTAATTGGTGCCTTGCCCAATCACTCCCATTCATATAAAAACCCACTTCCCCTTCCTCTCCTTGCCGGATTTTGTTGCCTAGTGCCCTGTGAAAGCGTTATAGTGTGTTCCCAAGCCTGTGTACCCAGACCTTCTGCTGTTGCCCCTGACTACGAACCTCGCTGCCTGCCCTGACCTTCTGCTACGTCTGACCTCGCCTCTGTCTAGTCCTTGTGTACCGCACCAGTCTCAGCTGCCAGAGAGGTCCAGTCGCTACTGGGGAACACGACCTGGTAGTTACCGCCGCAGCAAGTCCATCTCACTTTCGGCGGGCTCTGGTGAACACCAGTAACTGCTTAGAACCGATTCCCCAGTATGACCCGCGTCATCGCCTCTCTGGCACAGAGGATCCACCTTCAGTGTCCTCATCAGCCACTAGTCTGGATCCTGACAGCGGTGAGATGGTTTTTCTTCTTTTCAATAGTGTATTTCCCTACCTGATCCGGGAGAAACCTCCACCTGTGGCCTAATTAATGAGGCAGCAGAGAGGGGAAGTTGGTTTTAAAAGGCAGTCAGACAGAGTACTCTGTGCTCTCCCCAGAAGACAGCAAGGTGGCTGTAGGGGGAGACAGGGGTCCTTGCGAGGAGCACACAGCCAGGGCTGTGAGTGACACCCACAACAGTGAGTAAAAAGGTTGCAGGAAACTTATGTTTTAACTGGCTGGGGAAAGCCCTCCAGTTGATAGTCAGGGCATGCTGGGCTGTTTAGTTAGTGACTGACGGTCTAGGTTTTTGTTTGTTCCTGTGTTATGTTTTTATTTTATTCTGCAGCCTGTCTAATGAAGCTGGCGAGGAGCCAGGCTTGCATAAAGAACTGTTGTTTGCCTCCTGAATGAAATAGAAATGTGTCCTGTGGTGGTGTCAAGGACAAACCCAGAGCTATCCCCAGGGTGAAATCCTTACAATATATATATATAGTCAGTACTTTCCTCAGGGAGAGGACACCTCTTCAGGTGTAACGGAGATTCAGGTTAGGCCATTTAGCACTCCGCAGGCATTCTGGGTAGGGGAATATGCAAAGCAGCTCATTACAGGCCTCTCACCACAGCCAAGCCAGATCACCCTGCTCTGTACTGACGAGGGGCAAAAACCCCGAAACAGCTGTCTGCAGATGGGTCGAAACTTCCCTTTTGGGGAGTAGTCTGGCTTGGCATATATCCCGTTCAGCTTTTTATATTCCTTAACAGGAGCTAAGCTGATACCAGGGAACACTACCTGAAAAGGTTGTGTAATGAGCTGCTTTGCATATTCCCCTATATATATATATATATATATATATATATATATATATATATATATATATATCTGATTCATTTTAACAAAGTTGAGTTTTTCCACTTTGCTGGCAGGCAAGCTTGTTCGCTAATGGGTGCCGCCGCCTGCTGAACTAAACACTTTCTCTGATGCTACACTGGAGGGTGGACAAGACAGAACACCCAGGGCAAACTTGGCAAGTTCAGGCCATTGGTCTAATCTGGTGATCCACAAGTCCATGGTGTCTGGGCTCATGGTGTCTCACAGAGAAAGGGCACTGCTGAGGTTGGCTCGCTTCTTGCATGTGTAATGCTGGCAGAGTGAGTGGAGTGTTGACTCAGCAGGGAGTGGAGACTGGAACCCCATGTGTGGTTCTGGAAAGCTGTGGCAGGTTGGCTGAGTAACTTTTCCCTATAAGAATCCAATTTAGCCTCCTTCTTAGAAGGTGAAAAATAGTGTTGAGCGGCATTGGCAATATTAAAATTTGCGATATTTCACGAATATATGGACGAATATTCATTTATTCGCTAAATTCGCTTATTCGTAATATTCACGTTTTATGTTCGCATATGCGAAAATTTGCATATGCAGAAATATGCACAACAAAAATTCACATATGCGAAAAATTTGCATATGCAAAAATTTGCACAAACGAAAATTAGCATATGCGAAAATTAGCATATGCGAAAATTTGTAAGCCAGTCTCACACAGTAGTATTAGAGCCTTCTTTACACCACACAAGCTGGAAGCAGAGAGGGGTGATCACTGTGATGTGTACTGTGCAAAAAATATATATATATATTTGTAATTACGAATATATAGTGCTATATTCGCGAATATTCGCGAATTCGCGAATGTGCGATATTCACGAATAAAATTAGCATTGCGAATAATCGCGAGCAACACTAGTGAAAAAGTGTCCCCCATTCTTGCTTTATACTGAAGGTCTAAGAGTGTGACCATCTAGTATTCATCTCTTCCTTCAAGCAAGAACGCATACAGCGAGCCATCTTTGCAACACAATATTTGTCCCATTATTGGTGACCACATTTCCCAGCGGGATACTTCCTTTTGCAGACAGGGCAGTAGCTCTTCCACTGTGTAGCTTTTCTCACCCAGTCTTAGCAGATATAATATAGCAGGGAGTGCTGAGGTGGAGGGTAGGCTACGCTTTGCCCTTTGTAAGGATGCAAGATGTCAGTGGAGAAGGACATGAAGGAGGAGGATAGGCAGAAGGTGTAAACAGTTTAATCAGATTAGTGTAATTGTGGCAGTGTCACTACTATTTCTTGGCCTGGTTGTGGTGGAGCCTCGTTCTGCAAGATATTGACCCAGTGTAGTGGCCCAGGGCAGCACCAGCTCTTAATATGGCCCTGACAGCTCATCTCCATTGGCATGCAGTGACTACTAGCATACACAGCTGCTGGGTTACCTTTCATTCTCACCACCTGATCTGTGCCTCCTCTCCTTCTGCTCTTTTTATCATTGTACTTGCTATGTCTGC
Source organism: Hyla sarda (assembly GCF_029499605.1). NCBI lineage: Eukaryota > Metazoa > Chordata > Amphibia > Anura > Hylidae > Hyla > Hyla sarda. The sequence continues at coordinate 232,630,476 of NC_079196.1, forward strand.
CGGTGCGTGGTCTCAGCCTGAAAACCAGTCCCCAGCCAATAGTTGCTAAGCATCACCTATATCAGGCAGATTCTCCCACACTGAACTGATTGGGCAAAAAAGCTCCTTTCATCTTTCACCAAAGGGGATTCTCATACGTACTTTTGTTACTATGTTTACCATTAGAGATGAGCAAGCCGGACCCCGCGAACATGGATACAATCTGAATTTTGGGGTGACAGAGGCTCACGTGAACCTGACAATGTCCATTATAATAGCAAAAGGGATGAGGAACAAATTACATTTTGAAGCTTAAATGAAGGGAGGAAGTACTGGGAACAGGGAGATGACATCAGAGTGGGCCAGAATATCTTGCAGCTATCACTTGACTCTAGGTTATCCAATCTTTGCCTGCATTTGTGTGTCATTCAGCTCCAAAGGGCAATAGGACACAATACAAGGTTGGTTTAAGATGCTGATAGCCCCATATACTGCATTGTGGATGCCATTTTTGGAGAGTGAAAGCTAATAGAGAGAGAGAGAGAGAGAGAGAGAGAGAGAGAGAGAGAGAGAGAGAGAGGACTACGGATATGAGAAAGCCATCAGGAATCCCTTTACAATCCCAAAGTAAGCAAAGCACAGTATTGATCAGTGGGCTGACCTCAGACAGGGACCACCTGTTACATGCCGTGCTGTCACCAACATTCATACTGGCAGAGGACATGGCAGGATTGTTCTGTCCTCTACCTCGTCCCAACAAACCCTTTACTAGACAATTTTTTACAGCCCTACTGCCCATCACTTTGGGGGGCAGTATATAGTAGATGGTATAACTATGACGACATCACCCTGCTCTTATGTACTGTGGTCTGTCATAGTGATATGTTTGATATTTTACAGAATCTGAAATATTGCATTTCACTGTATCGGAAAGTTAATTATATGTCACCATCATGTTCTATGATGGTGTATAATGGATGGGTGGGGGGACTCGAGAACAATTGCCCCAGACTGTATGAGTTTACAGGTTAAAGGGTAATAACAGAAGGTTATCTGTAACCATACGAGGAAATGTTAAGAATTACTGAGGAGGTAAAAGCAGGAAGGTTAAAGCTTCTAAGTACTTTACAAGGTACAAGCAGAAGGACTTTGTCTCATTCCAGTCCCGTCAGTCTCTAAGCAGAACGCGATCTGAGGAGACATGGACAGCGAGGAGCTGAGACGTTTCATTAAGAGCTTCAGCTTTAATCAATGTAAGAGAGGAAACCAAGGCTTTAACCGAATTCTCATCCAACTCTTTGGCCTCTTAGGTCATGGGAAATCCTCATTCATTAACACCTGCATCTATGTCTGGGAAGATGGAGAATTCCAGAACTGGGCAAAGGCACGGGGTGCAGACGGAGGAGCAACAACACAGAGAATCCCATATAAACTGACAAATGACATCACCCTGGTGGACAACAGAGGATGCCGTACAATGAATGACCATGAATCGGGGGAAATCTTTGCACAGCTGGGTGAGTACTGAAGGATCTGTAGTGTGAGGGACAATCCACGTAATCCAGTTCATAAAATATTGTGGTGGGGGGGGGGGTCTGTTTAAGACGATGACACGTTGGACCAATTCATATCAAACATGAATGACCTTGGGTGGTGTGAAGTCTGGATTGTTAATTATTAGGTAAAAAGCTGAAACCGATTAAACACCTGAGGGACCTTTATACTCTGTTCATATGTTTCTCATCAGCGCCAATGTATTTATCCCATCAAAACACAAAACATCTCAGGAAAACCTGACGGACCCCACTGTAAATCAGTGATGGGTGAATGAGATATATATATACACTGCTCAAGATAATAAAGGTCTCACTGCGATAACACATTCTAGATCTGAATGAATGAACTAATAGTATGAAATACTTTCGTCTTTACATGGTTGAATGCGCTGACAACAAAATCACACAAAAATGATCAATGGAAATCATTAACCCATGAAGGTCTGGATATGGAGTCACACTCAAAATCACAGAGGAAAACCCCACTACAGGCTGGTCCAACTTTATGTAATGTCCTTAAAACAAGTCCCAATGAGGCTCAGTAGTGTGTGTGGCCTCCACGTGCCCGTATGACCTTCCTACAATGCCTGGGCATGCTCCTGATGAGGTGGAGGATGGTCTCCTGAGGGATGTCCTCCCAGACCTGGACTAAAGCATCCGCCAACTCCTGGACAGTCTGTGGTGGATGGAGCGAGACGTCCCAGATGTGCTCAATCGGATTCAGGGGAACGGGCGGCCAGTCCATAGCATCAATGCCTTCCTCTTGTAGGAACTGCTGACACACTCCAGCCACATGAGGTCTGGCATTGTCTTGTATTAGGAGGAACCCAGGGCCAACCGCACCAGCATATGGTCTCACAAGGGGTCTGAGGATCTCATCTCGGTACCTAATGGCAGTCAGGCTGCCTCTGGCAAGCACATGGAGGGCTGTGCGGCCCCCAAAGAAATGCCACACCACACCATTACTGACCCACCGCCAAACCAATTATGCTGGAGGATGTTGCAGGCAACAGAACGTTCTCCACGGCATCTCCAGACTCTGTCACGTCTGTCACATGTGCTCAGTGTGAACCTTCTTTCATCTGTGAAGAGCACAGGGCACCAGTGGTGAATTTGCCAATCTTGGTGTTCTCTGGCAAATGCCAAACGTCCTGCACAGTTTTGGGCTGTAAGCACAACCCCCACCTGTGGACGTTGGGCCCTCATACCACCCTCATGGAGTCTGTTTCTGACCGTTTGAGTGGACACATGCACATTTGTGTCCTGCTGGAGGTCATTTTGCAGGGCTCTGGCAGTTCTCCTCCTGCTCCTCCTTGCACAAAGGCGGAGGTAGCGGTCCTGCTGCTTGGTTGTTGCCCTCCTACGGCCTCCTCCACATCTCCTGTGGACTGACCTGTCTCCTGGTAGCGCCTCCATGCTCTGGACTCTACACTGACAGACACAGCTAACTTTCTTGCCACAGCTCGCATTGATGTGCAATCCTGGATGAGTTGCACTACCTGAGCCACTTGTGTGGGTTGTAGACTCCGTCTCATGCTACCACTAGAGTGAATGCACCGCCAGCATTCAAAAGTGACCAAGACATCAACCAGGAAGCATAGGAACTGAGAAGTGGTCTGTGGTCACCACCTGCAGAACCACTCCTTTATTGGGGGTGTCTTGCTAATTGCCTATAATTTCCACCTGTTGTCTGTTCCAAGTGTTCTTCCTGAGTGGACAGTGGGATTTCACAGAAGTGTCAGTGACTTGGAGTTACATTGTGTTGTCTAGGTATTCCTTTATATTTTTGTATGTATATATATATATATATATATATATATATATATATATATATATATATACATACACACACACAGGAGTCATGAGCTGTAGTTTTTAACCAGTACTACTTGTGTGTAGTTTTGACTTTTCATTATTTCATTGTTGACTGTAATACCGAATGTTTTTTTATTTGATTTTATTTAGGGTTTTTTTTACTGTGTTTTTTTATTAAAAAATTTTATTGGAAAAATAGGAAAAGGGGTGATTTACATTTTTATTGGAGGGGGGGGGGGGGAGGTTATAGGCCTCAGGCAGGCTGAATCAATAGCAACAAGGACATTTCTAGCAGGTTTTGCGCAGGCCTGGCTCCCCAGTGCGCACCATATTCTCTTACCTGACCAATGCAGTAAATTTATGTCATGGGTTCGGAAGGGCTCGCTTGCCACCCTATTAGCAGGCAGTGGGTGGGCTGGGATTTGCTGGTCACCTCACCACCCAACAGGGGACTAGAGCCTCCATGTATCCCAATCGTATCTCATCTTATATCCAGGCTAGAGCCGCCTTTCTATTGTACAGTTTTCCCCAATAACCTTCTCCTTTTGCTGTATTAATATATTCACTTCCATAGATCATCATTACAGTCACACATCGACATTTCATTCCATTTTACAGCATGTCCTTCTTTACAAGAGTCAAACACAATCTACAGTTTGAAAATTAGTAAAATGTAGAAGATAAATACATCAAATGTAATGCCCAGCAGAGGGTTTTGCCCTTTTTGATTTCTTCAGGGAATTTTGTTAAATAAATAGTCAAACCATTAAACTGTTGGGGACGGGGGGCGTACCTGTACACTATGGTCCCGTTCAGGGCCGGCGTTAGGGCGGGGCAAACCAGGCAATTGCCTAGGGCCCCCATCCCCCAGGGGGCCCCCTGCTGGCTGGTCAGTAGGGCGGGGCAACTGTTTTAAAGTGGCCGCAGCCTGGCCGCGGACACTTTATAACAGTGACCAGCTCCAGGCCCCGTGCCCGCAGGGGGCCCCCGTCACGTTCGGGACATCCCTGTGTCCCTAAAAATCTTTTCAGGACACAAGGATGCCCCGTTTACCTCACAGCGGCCCCGCGTTAACTTTAAAAATGCAGGGATCGCTGGGAGGAAGCGCACGCAGGGATGTCACGTCCCGTGTGTGCGCCCATAGCAACAGTACAGCGGAGCAGTGAGGAGGACGCGCAGGTATGGTAAGTGACCTGTGGTCATCTTCAGTGTTCCGACCGCCGCTCCCGGGATCTACTGCTATGGCCCATAGGCCATAACAGTAGATCGTGACCCCGGAGCAGTGGTCGGAATACTCAAGTGGGGCAATAAACATGCATACAGCCTCCAGCCATACACTGTATATGGCTGAAGGCTGTATGTCTGTGGGGGAACATATTGCACCTAATGTGGGGGACTATACTGCACCTAATGTGGGTGAACTACTGTATAATGCACCTAATGTGGGGGAACTATTGTATACTGCACCTAATGTGGGGGAACTACTGTATACTGCACCTAATGTGGGGGAACTACTGTATACTGCACCTAATGTGGGGGAACTACTGTATACTGCACCTAATGTGGGGGAACTACTGTATACTGCACCTAATGTGGGGGACTACTGTATACTGCACCTAATGTGAGGAATTATACTGCACCTAATGTGGGGAACTACTGTATACTGCACCTAATGTGGAGGAACTACTGTATACTGCACCTAATGTGGGCGAACTACTGTATACTGCACCTAATGTGGGGGAACTACTGTATACTGCAACTAATGTGGGGAACTACTGTATACTGCACCTAATGTGGGGGAATTACTGTATACTGCACCTAATGTGGGGGGACTACTGTATACTGCACCTAATGTGGGGGAACTACTGTATGCTGCACCTAATGTGAGAGGACTACTGTATGTATACTGCACCTAATGTGGGGGAACTACTGTATACTGCAACTAATGTGGGGGAACTACTGTATACTGCACCTAATGTGGGGGAACTACTGTATGCTGCACCTCATGTGAGAGGACTACTGTATGTATACTGCACCTAATGTGAGAGGACTACTGTATGTATACTGCACCTAATGTGAGAGGACTACTGTATGTATACTGCACCTAATGTGAGAGGACTACTGTATACTGCACCTAATGTGGGGGACTACTGTATACTGCACCTAATGTGGGGGAACTACTGTATACTGCACCTAATGTGAGAGGACTACTGTATGTATACTGCACCTAATGTGAGAGGACTACTGTATGTATACTGCACCTAATGTGAGAGGACTACTGTATACTGCACCTAATGTGGGGGACTACTGTATACTGCACCTAATGTGGGGGAACTACTGTATACTGCACCTAATGTGAGAGGACTACTGTATGTATACTGCACCTAATGTGAGAGGACTACTGTATGTATACTGCACCTAATGTGAGAGGACTACTGTATACTGCACCTAATGTGGGGGAATTACTGTATACTGCACCTAATGTGGGGGGACTACTGTATACTGCACCTAATGTGGGGGAACTACTGTATGCTGCACCTAATGTGAGAGGACTACTGTATGTATACTGCACCTAATGTGGGGGAACTACTGTATACTGCAACTAATGTGGGGGAACTACTGTATACTGCACCTAATGTGGGGGAACTACTGTATGCTGCACCTCATGTGAGAGGACTACTGTATGTATACTGCACCTAATGTGAGAGGACTACTGTATGTATACTGCACCTAATGTGAGAGGACTACTGTATGTATACTGCACCTAATGTGAGAGGACTACTGTATACTGCACCTAATGTGGGGGACTACTGTATACTGCACCTAATGTGGGGGAACTACTGTATACTGCACCTAATGTGAGAGGACTACTGTATGTATACTGCACCTAATGTGGGGGACTACTGTATACTGCACCTAATGTGGGGGAACTACTGTATACTGCACCTAATGTGGGGAACTATACTGCACCTAATGTGGGGGAACTATACTGCACCTAATGTGGGGGGAACTATACTGCACCTAATGTGGGGGACTATACTGCACCTAATGTGGGGGAACTATACTGCACCTAATGTGGGGGAACTATACTGCACCTAATGTGGGGGAACTATACTGCATCTAATGTGGGGGGAACTATACTGCACCTAATGTGGGGGAACTATACTGCACCTAATGTGGGGGAACTATACTGCACTTAATGTGGGGGAACTATACTGCATCTAATGTGGGGGGAACTATACTGCACCTAATGTGGGGGACTATACTGCACCTAATGTGGGGGAACTGTACTGCACCTAATGTGGAGAGCTATACTGCACCTAATGTGGGGAACTATACTGCACCTAATGTGGGGGGGAACTATACTGCACCTAATGTGGGGGGAACTATACTGCACCTAATGTGGGGGACTATACTGCACCTAATGTGGGGAACTATACAATAATATAAAATTGTACTATTCTGATCCCTATAACTCTTATTTTTCTGTATATGGGGATGTGAGGGTCATTTTTTGCACTGTGATTTGTAGTTTTTATCTGCACCATTTTTGTTTTGATGGGACTTTTCAATTGCTTTTTAGATATTTTTTATAGTATTTGAAGTGACCAAAAATGTGCAAATCTGGTTAGTGCACTACTACGACTTTTGGGGCCCCACTTTTGATTTTGCCTAGGGCCACGCTAAACCTAAAACCGGCCCTGGTCCCGTTCCCTGGGTGGGTCCTGAGTGTTATCAGCAGCCAGGACCCAGGGTTAATGCCAGGCATCAGGCTGATGCCTGGCATTAACCCTTTAGACACCACAATCAAAATTGATTACAGCGTCTAAACCGAAAGTAAAAGTATCCTGACCGATCAGCTAAGAGGATGGCCGTAGGGCCCTTACCTGCCTCCTCGCTGTCCAAATGGTGATCTGCTGCTCCCAACCTGCAAAGCTGGAGCAGCAGAGCAGCAATAACACTGAATAATGCTATGATATGGCATAGCATTAATCAGTATATGCAATCAAAAGATTGCATAGTATAGGCGCCTTAAAAAAAAAAAGTGTTAAAAAAAGTTTATAAAAGTGAATTAACCCCTTCCTAAGACTAAGTTTCCACTTTTTTTTTTTTTTTTTTTTTTTTTCAGGCAGTTTTTGGAAAACTTCCACTGCAGTTTTTGAGCCAAAGTCAGAAGTGTATTCAAAAGTAATAGGACATATAAAGGAAGGACTTATACTTCTCCCCCTAATGGATCCACTTCTGATGTTGTCTCAATAACTGCCAGATAAGAAACCAAGTGGAAAGTTAGCCTAATAACAGTTTTAATCAACCCCGATTTTCCCAATTTTTTAAATAAAATAATAAAATAAAAATGATCATATGTGCTACCGTCGTGTGCGTAAATGTCCAAACTATTAAAATGTAAGAGTTACACCACACGGTCGATGGCGTACACGTAAAAAATTACCAAAATTCTAAATTGTGCATTTTTAGTCACTTCATATACCATACATTTTTTTTTATAAAAAGCGATCAAAAAGTCCCATGAAAACTAAAATTGTACCAATAAAAACTACAGACCATGGCACAAAAAATGAGCCCCATATGCTTATATAGCCCCATATGCGGAAAAAAAAAAAAAAAAGTTATAGGGGTCAGAACATTACAATTTTAACCCCATCCCACAAAATCAGGTACATGCATGTGGTGATTTGAGGCTTCTTCGCGCAACACCACGTACATGTACCTGTGACAGTGCCGGGCGCTGTGACAGTTTAATGAGCTTGGCTGTGCTGTACAGCCGAGCTTCCCTGAAGCCGGCCAGGGACCAATCGCAGTGGTTCCCAGCCGGCAATCACTGCTATTGGTCTGTCAGTAAGACGGATTAATAGCAGGGATCAGGCGGGGGTCTCCTCCTTCCCCCTCTCATCCGTCGCTTCATTCATTGAAGCTATTGGTGGTGAGGGTGGCCCCGTCAGAGGAGGCCACCCGCAGCACTCAGGATCGAAGCTGGCTCTGATCCTGAGTTAACCCTGTAGACGCTGCGGTCACTGTTACCGCAGCGTCTATTAAGGTTACAGAGGGAGGGAGCTCCCTCTGTCACCATCGGCACTCTGCAAACTGAAAGCAGAGCACCGATGGTTGCCATGGCAACCGGAGGACTGACAGTGACCTCTGTTGTCATGGCAACATGAGTGATCAGTCCCTACCTAAGGGACCTAAATAAAATAAAAAATTTCAAAAGTTAAATTAAAAAATTTGAAAAATAATAAAATGTTATATATATATATATATATATATATATATATATATATATATATATTACACCCCCAAAAATAGTCCCCCCAAAAACGTCAACATGTCCTGCAAAAAAAGAGTCCTTACACAATTGCGTCAGTGAAAAAATTGAAAAGTTATGGCTCACAGAATATGGCGACTTACAAACATGATTTTTTTTCCAAAAATAGTTTTTATGCTATAAATGATCTAAAATATGTAAAAAAGCTAATAAATTTGGTATCGCCATAACCGTATCAACCTGCAGAGTAAAGTTAACGTGTCAGTTATACCGCATGGCGAATGACCTAAACATTTTTTATAAAAAACAACCGCAGAATAGATTTTTTTATGTATACCACCTCATAAAAAATTAAATATAAAACAGAGTGTCACATGTACCCCAGAATGGTACCAATGCAAGTGTCAACTGTCTACTAAAAATATTTTCACCCCAAGGCCTATGGGACTTTATATGATGCCAAAAAAATATCCTAAGCTAAAAGGACGCCCCAAAATCCACACAGCACGCCTTCATGTATGAGGCCTGTGTGAGAGACACGTAGCGCACAAAGGCCACATGTGGGATATTTCTTAAAACGTCAGAGTTCAGGGAATAAATCTTGAGTTGTATTTCTTTGTTAACACCTACTGTGTTACAGAAAAAATGGATTAAAATGAAAAATCGGCAAAAAAATGAAATTTTTAAATTCAGCCTCCACTGCTTTCATTTCTGTGAAACGCCTAAAGGGTTAATAAACTTCTTTAATGTCATTCTGCCTACTTTAAGGGGTGCAGTTTATAAAATGGGGGGATTTTTTGGGGTATCTAACATACAGGCCCCTCAATTTCACATCAGAACTGAACTGGTCCCTGAAAAATCTGATTTTGAAATTTTCTTGAAAATCTGGAAAATTGCTGCTAAACTTATAAACCTTCTAACATTCTAAAAAAGTAAAAGAATGTTTATCAAATGATGGGAACATAAAGTAGACATATTGTAGATGTGAATTAATCATTAATTTGGTGTGATATGACTATTTATCGTACGAGCAGAAAATGTAAAGCCTAGAAAAATGCAAATTTTTCATTTTTTTCGCCTAATTTTGGATTTTATTTACAAAAACCGCTAATTATATCAATCAAAATTTACCGCTAATGTAAAATACAATATGTCACAAAAAACAAATCGCTTTCATACGTAAAAGCGTTCCAAAGTTATTACCAATTAAGTGGACACATGTCAGATTTTGAAAATATAATCCAAGGATAAAGAGACGAAAGGATGCACTCACCCGGGGTACTGGAAAGTAGAAGACATTTATTGATTCATCGGCATAGCACAGGCGGGAAGGCGCAGAGGAGAGACCTCACAGCAACAGTGTCACGATGCCGGCTGGCAGGTAGTGGATCCTCTGTGCCAGAGAGGGATTGGCGTGGACCGTGCTAGAGGATCGGTTCTAAGTCACTACTGGTTTTCACCAGAGCCCGCCGCAAAGCGGGATGGTCTTGCTGCGGCGGTAGTGACCAGGTCGTATCCCCTAGCAACGGCTCAACCTCTCTGGCTGCTGAAGATAGGCGCGGTACAAGGGAGTAGACAGAAGCAAGGTCGGACGTAGCAGAAGGTCGGGGCAGGCAGCAAGGATCGTAGTCAGGGGCAACGGCAGGAGGTCTGGAACACAGGCTAGGAACACACAAGGAAACGCTTTCACTGGCACTAAGGCAACAAGATCCGGCGAGGGAGTGAAGGGGAAGTGAGGTGATATAGGGAAGTGCACAGGTGTAAACACTAATTGGAACCACTGCGCCAATCAGCGGCGCAGTGGCCCTTTAAATCGCAAAGACCCGGCGCGCGCGCGCCCTAGGGAGCGGGGCCGCGCGCGCCGGGACAGAACTGACGGAGAGCGAGTCAGGTACGGGAGCCGGGGTGCGCATCGCGAGCGGGCGCTACCCGCATCGCGAATCGCATCCCGGCCAGAGGCGGTATCGCAGCGCCCCGGGTCCGTGGAACCGACCGGAGCGCTGCAGTGAGAGGAGTGTAGCGAGCGCTCCGGGGAGGAGCGGGGACCCGGAGCGCTCGGCGTAACAGTACCCCCCCCCTTGGGTCTCCCCCTCTTCTTGGAGCCTGAGAACCTGAGGACCAGACTTTTGTCCAGGATATTGTCCTCAGGTTCCCAGGACCTCTCTTCTGGACCACAACCCTCCCAATCCACTAAAAAGAAGGTTTTCCCTCTGACCTTTTTCGATGCTAAAATTTCTCTGACGGAGAAGATGTCCGAGGAGCCGGAGACAGGAGTGGGGGGAACAGATTTGGGAGAGAAACGGTTAATGATAAGTGGTTTAAGAAGAGAAACATGAAAGGCATTAGGAATACGAAGAGAAGGAGGAAGAAGAAGTTTGTAAGAGACAGGATTAATCTGGCGCAAAATCTTGAAAGGACCAAGATAGCGTGGTCCCAACTTATAGCTAGGGACACGGAAGCGGACATATTTGGCGGAGAGCCATACCTTGTCTCCAGGGGAAAAGATGGGAGGAGCTCTTCTTTTCTTATCCGCGAATCTCTTCATGCGTGAAGAAGCCTGTAAGAGAGAATTTTGGGTCTCTCTCCATATGATGGAAAGATCACGAGAAATTTCATCCACAGCGGGCAGACCAGAGGGCAAGGGGGTAGGGAGGGGGGGAAGAGGGTGACGGCCGTACACCACGAAAAACGGGGATTTGGAGGAAGATTCAGAGATTCTGAAATTATACGAGAATTCGGCCCAAGGTAGAAGATCTGCCCAGTCATCCTGGCGGGAGGAAACAAAATGTCGTAAATAGTCACCCAAGATCTGGTTAATTCTTTCTACTTGTCCATTGGATTGAGGATGGTATGCAGAAGAAAAATTTAATTTAATCTTGAGTTGTTTACAGAGAGCCCTCCAGAATTTAGACACAAATTGGACGCCTCTATCCGAGACGATCTGCGTAGGCAACCCGTGAAGACGAAAAATGTGTACAAAAAATTGTTTAGCCAACTGAGGCGCTGAAGGAAGACCAGGAAGAGGGATGAAATGTGCCATTTTGGAGAATCGATCAACGACCACCCAAATAACAGTGTTGCCATGGGATGGGGGTAAGTCAGTAATAAAATCCATACCAATCAGAGACCAAGGTTGTTCGGGAACAGGCAGAGGAAGAAGAAAACCAGCGGGCTTCTGGCGAGGAGTCTTATCCCGGGCACAGATAGTGCAGGCTCGCACAAAGTCCACCACATCAGTCTCTAGAGTCGGCCACCAATAGAAGCGAGAGATGAGTTGCACAGATTTCTTGATGCCCGCATGACCTGCGAGATGGGAGGAGTGACCCCATTTGAGGATTCCGAGGCGTTGGCGTGGAGAAACAAAGGTCTTTCCTGGAGGGGTTTGCCTGATGGAGGCTGGAGAAGTGGAAATCAGGCAGTCAGGAGGAATGATGTGTTGGGGAAAGTGTTCAATTTCAGAAGCATCTGAGGAACGAGAGAGAGCATCGGCCCTAATGTTCTTATCAGCAGGCCGAAAGTGAATTTCAAAATTAAATCGGGCAAAGAACAGAGACCACCTGGCCTGACGAGGATTCAACCGCTGGGCAGACTCGAGGTATGAGAGGTTCTTGTGATCGGTGTAAATAATAACTGGAAATCTTGATCCCTCCAGCAGATGCCTCCATTCCTCAAGTGCTAATTTAATGGCTAGAAGCTCTCGATCCCCGATGGAGTAGTTCCTCTCCGCCGGAGAGAAGGTCCTAGAAAAAAAACCACAAGTAACAGTATGCCCGGAAGAGTTTTTTTGTAGAAGGACAGCTCCAGCTCCCACTGAGGAGGCATCAACCTCCAATAGGAAGGGTTTAGATGGGTCAGGTCTGGAGAGCACGGGAGCCGAAGAGAAGGCAGACTTGAGTCGTTTAAAGGCGTCTTCCGCTTGAGGAGGCCAAGACTTGGGATCGGCATTTTTTTTGGTTAAAGCCACAATAGGAGCCACAATGGTAGAAAAATGTGGAATAAATTGCCTGTAATAATTGGCGAACCCCAAAAAGCGTTGGATGGCACGGAGTCCGGAGGGGCGTGGCCAATCTAAGACGGCAGAGAGTTTATCTGGATCCATTTGTAGTCCCTGGCCAGAGACCAAGTATCCTAGAAAAGGAAGAGATTGGCATTCAAACAGACATTTCTCAATTTTAGCATAGAGTTGATTGTCACGAAGTCTCTGAAGAACCATACGGACATGCTGGCGGTGTTCTTCTAGATTGGCCGAAAAAATTAGGATATCATCAAGATATACAACAACACAGGAGTATAACAGATCACGAAAAATTTCATTAACAAAGTCTTGGAAGACAGCAGGGGCGTTGCACAGGCCAAAGGGCATGACCAGATACTCAAAGTGTCCATCTCTGGTGTTAAATGCTGTTTTCCACTCATCCCCCTCTCTGATGCGGATGAGGTTATAGGCGCCTCTTAAGTCCAATTTAGTAAAGATGTGGGCACCTTGGAGGCGATCAAAGAGTTCAGAGATGAGGGGTAAGGGGTAGCGGTTCTTAACCGTGATTTTATTAAGTCCGCGGTAGTCAATGCAAGGACGTAGAGAGCCATCTTTTTTGGACACAAAGAAAAATCCGGCTCCGGCAGGAGAGGAGGATTTACGGATAAAGCCCTTTTTTAGATTCTCCTGGACGTATTCAGACATGGCAAGAGTCTCTGGGACAGAGAGAGGATAAATTCTGCCCCGGGGTGGAGTAGTGCCCGGGAGGAGGTCGATAGGACAATCATAAGGCCTGTGAGGAGGTAGAGTCTCCGCTTGTTTTTTGCAGAAAACATCCGCGAAGTCCATATAGGCCTTAGGGAGACCGGTTACTGGAGGAAGCACAGAGTTACGGCAAGGGTTACTGGGAACCGGTTTTAGACAGTCCTTGGAACAAGAGGGCCCCCAACTCTTGATCTCCCCAGTGGACCAATCCAGGGTTGGGGAATGAAGTTGAAGCCAGGGAAGTCCAAGGAGAATCTCCGAGGTGCAATTGGGGAGGACCAAAAGTTCAATCCTCTCGTGATGAGATCCGATGCTCATTAGAAGGGGCTCCGTGCGGAAACGTATGGAACAGTCCAATCTTTCATTGTTTATACAATTGATGTAAAGGGGTCTGGTGAGACTGGTCACTGGGATGTTGAACCTGTTGACGAGAGAGGCCAAAATAAAATTTCCTGCAGATCCAGAGTCCAAGAAGGCCACAGAAGAGAAGGAGAAGGCAGAGGCAGACATCCGCACAGGCACAGTAAGACGTGGAGAAGCAGAGTGGACATCAAGGATTGTCTCACCTTTGTGCGGAGTCAGGGTACGTCTTTCCAGGCGGGGAGGGCGGATAGGACAATCCCTCAGGAAGTGTTCGGTACTAGCACAGTACAGGCAGAGGTTCTCCATGCGGCGTCGTGTCCTCTCTTGAGATGTCAGGCGAGACCGGTCGACCTGCATAGCCTCCACGGCGGGAGGCACAGGAACAGATTGCAGGGAACCAGAGGAGAGAGGAGCCGAGGAGAAGAAACGCCTCGTGCGAACAGAGTCCATATCTTGGCGGAGCTCCTGACGCCTTTCGGAAAAACGCATGTCAATGCGAGTGGCTAGGTGAATAAGTTCATGAAGATTAGCAGGCATTTCTCGTGCGGCCAGAACATCTTTAATGTTGCTGGATAGGCCTTTTTTAAAGGTCGCGCAGAGGGCCTCATTGTTCCAGGATAATTCAGAAGCAAGAGTACGGAATTGTACGGCATACTCGCCAACGGAAGAATTACCCTGGACCAGGTTCAACAGGGCAGTCTCAGCAGAAGAGGCTCGGGCTGGTTCCTCAAAGACACTTCGAATTTCCGAGAAGAAGGAGTGTACAGAGGCAGTGACGGGGTCATTGCGGTCCCAGAGCGGTGTGGCCCAAGCCAGGGCTTTTCCAGACAGCAGGCTGACTACGAAAGCCACCTTAGACCTTTCAGTGGGGAACTGGTCCGACATCATCTCCAAGTGTAATGAACATTGGGAAAGGAAGCCACGGCAAAACTTAGAGTCCCCATCAAATTTATCCGGCAAGGATAGTCGTAGTCCAGAAGCGGCCACTCGCTGCGGAGGAGGTACAGGAGCTGGCGGAGGAGATGGTTGCTGGAGCTGTGGTAGTAACTGTTGTAGCATAACAGTCAGTTGAGACAGCTGTTGGCCTTGTTGCGCAATCTGTTGTGACTGCTGGGCGACCACCGTGGTGAGGTCAGCGACAACTGGCAGAGGAACTTCAGCGGGATCCATGGCCGGATCTACTGTCACGATGCCGGCTGGCAGGTAGTGGATCCTCTGTGCCAGAGAGGGATTGGCGTGGACCGTGCTAGAGGATCGGTTCTAAGTCACTACTGGTTTTCACCAGAGCCCGCCGCAAAGCGGGATGGTCTTGCTGCGGCGGTAGTGACCAGGTCGTATCCCCTAGCAACGGCTCAACCTCTCTGGCTGCTGAAGATAGGCGCGGTACAAGGGAGTAGACAGAAGCAAGGTCGGACGTAGCAGAAGGTCGGGGCAGGCAGCAAGGATCGTAGTCAGGGGCAACGGCAGGAGGTCTGGAACACAGGCTAGGAACACACAAGGAAACGCTTTCACTGGCACTAAGGCAACAAGATCCGGCGAGGGAGTGAAGGGGAAGTGAGGTGATATAGGGAAGTGCACAGGTGTAAACACTAATTGGAACCACTGCGCCAATCAGCGGCGCAGTGGCCCTTTAAATCGCAAAGACCCGGCGCGCGCGCGCCCTAGGGAGCGGGGCCGCGCGCGCCGGGACAGAACTGACGGAGAGCGAGTCAGGTACGGGAGCCGGGGTGCGCATCGCGAGCGGGCGCTACCCGCATCGCGAATCGCATCCCGGCCAGAGGCGGTATCGCAGCGCCCCGGGTCCGTGGAACCGACCGGAGCGCTGCAGTGAGAGGAGTGTAGCGAGCGCTCCGGGGAGGAGCGGGGACCCGGAGCGCTCGGCGTAACAAACAGGCTGTTTCCTGCGCACACGGCGCACTTCTTCGGGCTGCTGATCAGCAAATTTCTAATTCCACTTGGCGTTTTTTCACTTTGGCGTTTTTTTAATCCTTTTGAAATTTTTTCCCTTTTTTGGCGTTTTTTTCAGCTCCTTGGCATTTTGAAAAAAACGCTGTATGTCGCTCAAACCGGCGTTTTTAGTCAAAATTGTGGCGTTTTGCTCCAATAGAAGTCTATGGGAGTGAGAAAACGCCAAGAAAAACGATATATGGGTTTTAACTTTGGCGTTTCTGCAGGTTTTTAATCTTTTTTGGACTTTAGTGATCCAAAAAAAGTGATAGAGATACCTGTTTTGAATAAAATTCCGTAGGGTACCATTAAAAAATAAAAATAAAAAGATACAGTAGTGAAGGAAAAATTGTATCTAACAAAATTTATATTTTTTATAAAAAAAATGTATTACTTTTTAAACAGGGATAAATTTATGTGGGCGGGGAAATAAAAATGTAGCCAGCAATTATAAAAATATAAACATTTTTTTTAGTTAGTACTACTACTCCCAGCATGGAACACACTGTTCCATGATGGGAGTAGTACAACCTGTACTAATAGACAGATCACCCATTGCGATTCTCCTGTATAATATATAGATGCGGCGGCAGCTTTTCTATGGTCCCCTGCACTGACGTATATATACATGTATTCATATTTCCCACAGAGCTGTGATTGGCCAGATGGTTACAGCCAATCACAGCTCTTGGAATATGTGTATATATATATATATGTCAGTGCAGGGAACCAAAGGAGAGCGGCCGATGCATCTATACATTATACAGGAGGATCACAGCGGGTGTCAGAAGAAGTGACATGCGCTGTGATCTTTCCATAACTGCAGGCACTACTACTCCCAACATGAAACACACTCTGCACACTCTGCTCCATGCTGGGAGCTGTAGTACCTGCATTAATAGACAAATCCAACAGGTGTCAGAAGTTACATTGCTGCGGTCTGTCTATTAATGCAGATACTACAGCTCCCAGCATGGAGCAGAGTGTGTAGAGTGTGCTCCATGTTGGGAGTAGTAGTGCCTGCAGTTAAGGACACATTGCAGTGGGTATCACTACTGAAACCCGCTGTGATCGTCCTGTCTATAGCAGAGATGGTGTGACTGTATACAACGCTCTCATCTCTGCTCTGCACTATACTCCGGGCCGGCCACTCACTCATTCATATTTCCCTCAGAGCTGTGATTGGCTGCAACCATCCGGCCAATCACATCTCTGGGTGGGAAATATGAATGATGTTCTATTTACATCACTGGCCAGAGTACAGAACAGAGATGTGAGCGCTGTATACAGCCGCATCTGTGCTATATAATGGACGATCGCATCGGGTGTCAGGACTGAGACCCGGGGCGATCTGTTTTTTACTACAGGTACTACTCCTCCTAGCATGGAACAGTCTGTTCCATGCTGGGAGTAGTAGTACTACCTAAAAAATGTAAAAAAATTTAGAAAAAAAGTGAAACACACACACTTTATTAAAAAAAATTAATAAAAAGTTTGCAATAAAATATATGTATTTCGTTTAATAAAATGTTTTCAATCACTGCAACATCCTCTTTTTTTTTTTGGTACCCAACAAATTTTGGGTACCAAAAAAAAAAACGCCAAAAGGTGCCAAAAATGCAATTTCCACACAAATGAAAAAACGCCAGAAAAAACGCCAGATGCAGGACATTGCACTGGCGTTTTTCCAGGCATTTTTTTAATCCCAAAAAATGCAGCACAAAAAAACAATTGGAATTCTAGCCTTAAACATACAAATTTTGGGTGCATGTAGCTATAATTTAAGTAGAGAAATAAAATAAAACTTACATAAATTGGGTATCCTTGTAACCGTATGGACCTAGAGAATAAAGACAAGATGTCATGTTTACCAAAACAGAAGCCCCCAAAAGTTAAAAAATTTAGTTTTTTTTTTATTTCACTCCAAAAATAAGTTTCTTTTTGTTTCGCCGCAAGACAAAATCCGTGACGCAGCCTCCACATTTGTGAACCTCATCTAAGAGTCAATAAAGAGGAAGACAGTGGTTGAGTTATTGTTTATGATGTTGATTAGAGATGAGTGAACTTTCAAAATCATCCGTTCGATTTGGCTTGGTTTAATGCGAACTGGCACTAAAATAAGCCCCAAACACATTTCTAACACTGCCTGACAGCTGTGAAGCCCTCTCTGACATGGCTAGGAATGTATTCAAGTAGTTTTTAAGTGTTTTTAAGGCTCAGTTATGGTGACATGTGGTAACCCATGGTAATTAACTGCTTATTGAATGCGCTGGGGGATTTTTTAGTAGTGTTGCTCACGAATATTCGCAATTCAAATTTTAATCGCGAATATTGCATATTCGCGAATTCACAAATATTGCGAATATAGCACTATATATTCGCAATTACGAATATTTGTTTTTTTCTCTTTGTTCACAGTACACATCACTGCATCCCTCTCTGCTCTTCGCATATGCGCATATTCGCGAATGTTGAGCCCTCCCTTCTTTAATGGTATAGGGAACTAATGGGCTAGTGCAGTGGTCTCCAACCTGTGGACCTCCAGCCGTTGGCTGTCCGTGCATGCTGGGAGTTGTAGTTTTGCAACATCTGGAGATCCACAGGTTGGAGACCACTAGTGCATTAACTCTGTGATTTTTTTTGCCTGTTGAACCCAATAGGCCCATTGTGTTCTATGGAGATCTCATGGTATGTAAACCTGTAAGATAAGCAGGAGGGTCCCGGCAGGACAGTAGATGGGAGACTGTGCGGTGGTTCGAGTCCTGGTGTTTGAACTGTGGGAACACGGTCAATTGGCAATTAACTGAGTGTTTGAACTGTGGGAACTAGGTTAATGGGGTACCAAATATGGGTATTGGGGTTAATTGAAACTGGATGTAATGTGTGAGGCTGGGTATGATGAATGAATGGGAGGTTAAGGAACATAATGGGATATTTATCAATACCTGTGCAGAGTAAAGGTTTCCCAGTTGCCCATAGCAACCAATCAGATTGCTTCTTTCATTTTTCAAAGGCCTTGTTAAAAATTAAAGAAGCGATCTGATTGGTTGCTATGGGCAACTGCACCACTCTTCCTCTACACTGGTTTTGATGAATCTCCCCCATAGAGGGAGATTTATCAAAACCTGTCCAGAGGAAAAATTGTCCAGTTGCCCATAGCAACCAATCAGATCGCTGCTTTCATTTTGCAGAGGCCTTGTGAAAAATGAAAGAAGCAATCTGATTGGTTGCTATGGGCAACTCAGCAGCTTTTCCAGGAAAGTAAAGTTTAACCACAACACTGTAACACTCCATCCTACCCCGGGACTCAAACCACCGCATGGTCTCCCATCTACTGTCCTGCCAAGACCCTCCTGCTTATCTTACAGTTTTACATACCATGAGATCCCCATAGACCACAATTGGCCTATGAGTTTCAATGGGCAAAAAATTAAAGAGTTAATGCACTAGTGCAGTGGTCTCCAACCTGCGGACCTCCTGATGTTGCAAAACTACAACTCCAGCATACACGGACAGCCAATGGCTGTCTGGAGGTCCGCAGGTTGGAGACCACTCCACTAGCCCATTAGTTCCCTATACCATTAAAGAAGGCAGGGCTCAATATTTGCGAATATGCGCATATATATTTGCATATGAGCATACATTTTCACATATGCAAAAAAAAAACGAATATAACGAATATGCGAATTTCGCGAATATATGACGAATATTCGTCCATATATTCGCGAAATATCGCGAATTCGAATGTGGCCTATGCCGCTCATCACTATTTTTTAGGCTTATTCACACTATAATAAATCTGCATCAAGTATCTCTGGTTGTTGGCAGATACCTGCTGTTCTTAAAATGCACATGGAGGTATCTGAAGCCGCAGTGGCTTTTTCCAAGCATTCAAAAAATTATCCCGTTTTTGGGAGTAGTGTTGAGCGGCATAGGCCATATTCGAATTCGTGATATTTCACGAATGTATGGATGAATATTCGTCATATATTCGCTAAATTTGCATATTCGTAATATCTGCTATTTATTTTTGCATACGCAAAAATTAGCATATACGAAAATTCACCTGGCGGTCTCACACAGTAGTATTAGAGCCTTCTTTACATCACACAAGCTGGAAGCAGAGAGGGATGATCACTGTGATGTGTAATGTGAAAAAAAAAAAAAAAGAATATTCGTAATTGCGAATATACAATGCTATATTTGCGAATATTCGCAAATTTGCGAATTTGCGAATATGCGATATTCGCGAATAAAATATGCATTGCGAATATTCGCGAGCAACACTATTTGGGAGCAGCAAGAGCTTTTTAGTCTGCCAAGTGAGAAGATAGCGTAGATTTACCCAGCCGTTAAAAAGGTGATTTTTTTTTTGGGACTAGCTCCAGAATTGGAGGACTGTTATTAGCCAGTGTACAGCGGGAGGTGGTGGACTGGTGCTACTGACATCAGCTAGCGGACAGCAGGATGTGGGGAACTGGTGTCATTAGTATTAAGAATGCAGCAGGAGGCGGCGGACTGGTGTTACTACTAGTCAGCATACAGCAGGGGTGGTGGTAGTACTGTCTAATCAGTGGCATCTGGCACAGGAAGTTTAAAGTCCTCACTGATCCATGTCTGATTCTTATTGGTGAATGTCAGTTTTTCTACTTTGCTTGCCAACATGTGCTAATGTGCTGCCTGTGGGAGAGGCCTGGCTGTTAGACAGTTGGAGGGATCTGGAGGATCATCAGTAGCAGCAGCATTTTCCTCACGTTGTGGGGTGTCTCGACTGTCTCACGGGGCCTTATGGTGATATTCCATATGTCTACGTAGAGACTAACGGGGAGATTTATCAAAACCTGTCCAGAGGAAATGTTGCCCAGTTGCCCATAGCAACCAATCAGATCTCTTCTTTCATTTTTAACAAGGCCTCTGCAAAATGAAAGAAGTGATCTGATTGGTTGATATGGGCAACTGAGCAACTTTTCCTCTGGACAGGTTTTGATAAATCTCCCTGTTAGTTCCTGCACTCAGACCCTGGCCACGGCTTACTTTCTGTTTGCAGAGACAACATAGTGCCACGTTCTCAGCATCAGGTAAGGTAGAAAAGAACTTCCACACAGCACAATACCGGACAAGGACTGCGCCACCCGACTGCGCCACCCGACTGCACCACCCGACTGCGCCACCTGACTGTGCCACCTGACTGCACCACCTGACTGTGCCCCTCCTCCTCCGGAAGGTTTTTTCACAGAACCTGAACATGCAGCAGCCTCTCCATCACCTGAGCTCATCAGCCCAATGTATCACAGGTTTCCTACCCGACCTCAGATTTGCTCTTCTTTGCTGACACTGGCAATACCCTCCTGCTCTGAACAGATCAGCTCCTTCTTAACTGGTTCCCATGTCCTCTCCAACACCCCATTATCATTAACATCAAACTCCTCATCGACCTCCACACCACTCCTCTCTACTCCTCTCGAACTTCTTGGGCTCCTTGCTCCCCCCAGCATAGCCACCATGCTAATGCTTGTGGGATCCAGACGCTTTTTAGTGCGCTGCTATGTCCCAGACAGACAGATGTAAACTGTGTTTGCTGAAACCAATATAATAATTACTGATAACGTATTAACAGGGCTGATCCATGTGAAATTCACCTCCTGATAAGGCTCTACTATGTCCCAAACAGACAGATGGAATCAGTGTTTGTGGAGTAAAGCGCTATGCTGCATTTAGGGCACTTTGAACACGTATCTCTATCATACAGGTCTGCTGCAGCACAGCTTTGCTCAATTCACCGCTTGTTGTGTTTTGCTTTTGTATCAGCCTTTTAACCCCTTAAGGACTGAGGGTTTTTTCCATTTTTGAACTTTCGTTTTTTCCTCCTTACATTTAAAAACTTATAACCCTTTTAATTTTGCACCAAAAAAAATTGATATGATGGCTTATTTTTTGCACCACCAATTCTACTTTGTAATAACATCAGTCATTTTACCCAAAAATCTAAAAACGGGAAAAAAAAATCATTGTGCGACAAAATAGAAGAAAAAACACCATTTTCTAAATTTGGGGACTTCCGTTTCTACGCAGTACATTTTTCGGTAAAAATTACACCTTATCTTTATTCTGTAAGTCCATACGATTTAAATGACCCCCTTTTATATAGGTTTGATTGTCGTACTTCTGGAAAAATCATAATTACATGCAGGAAAATATTTACATTTAAAATTGTCATTTTCTGACCCATATAACTTTTTTATTTTTCTGCATACGAAAATTTTCCGCGTACGGGTCGGTATGAGAGCTCATTTTTTGCACTGTGATCTGAAGTTTCTAGCGGTACAATTTTTGTGTTGATCGGACTTTTTGATCGCTTTTTATTCATTTTTTCATGATATAAAAAGTGACCAAAAATACGCTTTTTGGACTTTTGAATTTTTTTGCGCATATGCCACTGACCGTGCTGTTTAATTAACAATATATTTTAATAATTCCGACATTTACGCACGCGGCAATACCACATATGTGTATTTTTATTGACAGTTTTTTTTTATATGGGAAAAGGGGGGTGATTCAAACTTTTATTAGGGAAGGGGTTAAATTAACTTTATTAACTTTTTTATTAACAATTTCACGCGGCGGTCCTGAACTAGCCCCGTGAGTTAACCGGCAGCAGTTTAGTTTCACTTTAGACGTGGTGATCGCGGCGTCGAAAGGGTTAATAGCGTGCGGCACCGCGATCAGTGGCACGCGTTATTAGCCACGAATTTCGGCCGTTGTTGGAGGTCAGGCCCGACCCGCTATGATCCGCTATGACGCAGTGACACGGCGTGGCCCCGCATTATAGAAAGGGAGCAGACTTAGGGCGTACAGGTACGCCCTCAGTCCTTAAGGGGTTAAAAGCCTTGATGGGCTTTGTGGTACACGATAAAGCCTGTGTATGAATGGACAGGAGGTCCTCCTTTGATCAGCCCACACACACACAGGCTGGGGATAATCTCTTCTAGAGATGAGCGAATCGAAGTTGACGAACCCGAATTCATTACGAATTTCAAGAAAATTTTGATTCGCAATGAATGCGAATATCGCCGCGAATTGCTTAATTAAACTCCATTTTACTACAGTCCAGGCTCCAGGGCATATAAAATGGCAGATCTACATGTCAGGAAGTGGAACAAGGAACTTTGGGAAGGCGGGAACAATGGAAGGCGGGATGACCCTGAATCACATGCAGAATGTAGCCTATCAGCAGCCAGTAACCCCTGTGATGTCACAGCCCTATATAATCGGCAGCCATATTCCAGCTCGTCACTTCATTCATTACACTGCAGAGGGATAGGACGGACTTCGCTGTGTGTGTTACACAGAAACGCTGATTCCAGCAGCGTTTCACATCCTAGTCACATCAGCGTTCTTGTGGAACCGAGAGCAGTTCTTTTTTCACTGAAAAGGATTTTTATGGCAGACATTAACCTCCCAGTCACTTTCTTCGACATCATACATTTCAACAAGCTGCCTCAACTTCATAAACCATAGCAGAGGAGGCAGGAATAATTTTTTAAGCTCAATTCTGTGACTTTGTTCCACAAATCAACTTCTGGTTATACTAGTCTGTTGACGGTATAATACCCAGCAGTCTATTCCTAATACTCTTTGATAGAGTGCAATTTTGGGTTTAATACACAGCTTTTTTGTGTGCTGCAGCACTGTAGTGAACTGCTGGTGTTGTGCAAAAATATGTTTTTTTTCCCAGCATACTCTAGCACATTTTTCTGCCCTTATAAGTGTATACCACATACCTACATCTAAGTAGTGTACTATTTTTTACCTGTTAATCTGTCATGGTCCTAGATACAGGGAAAAGTAATCACCGGCCGGTGTTTTACTCCAATACGTTTTATAAGCGTACTGTAGCGCATTTTTCTGCCCTCTTTGTTCCACAACTAATGGTCTGCTGGTTATACTAGTCTGTAGACGGTATAATACATACCCAGCAGTCCATTCCTAATAGTCTGTGAGAGAGCGCAATTTTGGGTTTTGTACACAACTTTTTTGTACTGCAGCACGGTTGCGTACTGCTGGTGTGGTGCAAGAATACATATTTTTAAGCATACTGTAGTGCATTTTTCTGCCCTCATAAGTGCATACCACATGCCTACATCTATGTAGTGTACTATTTTGTAACTGTTAAACTCTCAATGGCCTACATACTGTGAAAGGCCAGGGAAAAGTCATCACCAGCTGGTGTTTTACGCCAATATGTTTTTTTAAGTGTACAGTAGCGCATTTTTCTTTTTTTTTTTTCAACTGTCATTTTTATTAAAGAAATTTTCATAAGTACAAATCAAAATAATGGAAAAAGAATACACAAATAAAGGCAAAAAGGAGCGAAACTCGAAAACAGTCAAAGTGTTTGGAATAGTAGACTGAAGTATAGGGAGGACCATCGTAAGCTAATAAAACATAGAAATCCAGGTAATGGCCTCCAATACCAGAGTACTAATAAGACAGAAAAAACATAGCCTCAAACACAAAAATATATAAACTAACATAAGTCTACTTATCCACAAATGTAAGCAGAGAGGTCCGAGGGCCACAAACAGGGGGGGGGAGAGGAAAGGGGGGGAGGGGAGAACAAAAAGGGCCATAAGGACGAACACCTAACAAACCACAGGAACCAATAGGAGGGGGGGGGGAAGGAAGGAGAAAGAGAGGAAAGAGAAGATAGGAGAATCAAGGTGGCTGGTGATCAGAAAAGCGGTCCTAAGGTTCCCAAACAGAAAAAAATGAGGGGATAGTATAATTTAGAGAGGCAAGGAGGAATTCCAAAGAGCAGATCTCACGAATACAGGTTAACAGGTCTGACTCAGAGGAGGGTCCTCTTCCAACACTTAGCAATAAGGGTTTTAGCCGCCAAGGCAATATGCATGAAGAGCTTGAATGGCTTCTTAGAAAGAGAAGGGTGAGAAAGGTGAAGAAGGTAGAAAAGAGGGTCCAGAGGGACAGAGACTCCCAGTGCGTCAGTAATGAGGCTCTGCACTTTTTTCCAGTAATCTACTGGGAGAGCAGGACCAGAAAATATGAAACACCGTACCCAGCCCCACCCCACAACGCCAGCATTGAGGAGGGACGTCAGGGTTTAGTCTTTTTAGCAGTTCCGGAGTGTGATACCAGCCCATAATCAATTTATAAGTAAAATGTAAAAGGAAAATGGCACTGTCCAGATGTATTAGATGAGTTTTGGTTGTGGTTGTACTTCCAGGAGATCGGGTAAGCAGACATGCAATGGGGGTGCAGGTTAAACAGAAAAAGTCCAATAATAGGTGCAAGTGTAGAAGGAAAAAAACGCACTCACCCACTTTAAATGTGCTGCGAACAAGGAGATTTTTATTCAGCCGGGGGTCAAAGTCCGGTACAGGTGGAGGACGTGGAGGAGAGAAATGCAACTAGTTTCGCACACGGAGGAGCTTTATCCAGCTAATGGCACATCTGGAGGCACACTGGTTGGTAAAAACTGACCTAGATATTGCCTGAATGACACAACCTGGAGTTGGCTGATGCACGAGCACACAGTGTACTTACACCCGCCGGGTGCTACCTATGAGAAATCTTAGGTACTTTAATTTCCCCCCCCAATTTTTTTTTTTTCACAAATTTGAAATTCCCAGACCCAGGCCCCACCTCTGCAGCATCAGTAACCCATATTTTTTTTTTTTCACAAATTTGAAATTCCCAGACCCAGGCCCCACCTCTGCAGCATCAGTAACCCATATATTGCCTGAAGGACACAGTCTGGAGTTGGCTGATGCACCAGTACACACCAGGGCTTCACAATCCCCCCCAAAATCAACAAAATTGTATAATAATTTTTTATTTTTTTTATTTTGTGTAAGAACAAGAAGACTCTATAATGCAGGACGGTGGACCACCCAAAGACTTACTTCTCAAAAATAATGAACCACACAATTTTTGAATATTTTTTTTTTTTTAATTCAAATTCCTAGACCCAGGCCCCACCTCTGCTGCATCAGTAACCCCCATATATTGCCTAAAGGACACAGACTGGAGTTGACTGATGCACGAGTACACACTACACACCCGTCACCCGGGCTTCATAATCCACCCCCCCCCCCCAAAATCAACAAAATTGTGACATTTTTCTTTAAAATGTATACCTTTGTGTAAAAACAAGTGCATATCCAACAGTTCAGAAGACTCTATAATGCAGGACGGTGGACCACCCAAAGACATTCTTTTCAAAAATAATAAACCACACAATGTTTGACATTTAAAAAAAAAAAAAAATTATTACATATGTGTGTAAGCGCATCTGTATCCAAAAGATCAGATCACCAAAGGAGTTTCTTCGCCAAAAATGATTAAGCAGAGTTAATCCCTGTCCATATTTTTTATTTTTTTTTCATTAAAAAGTCACACGCAACAAGCGTTCCGTTGTGTAACCGATAGCATTCTTCAAAATTCAATTTTATTACTGAAAAAAATATCAGTAAATATAAAAATAACACTACCCAAGAGTGTTTAATTACCCCATACATTGCACCAGGAGCAGTCAGGAGTAGGCCTCAGCAGTACCCAAGAGGCTTTAATAACCCTTTACATTGCAAAATCAATTGCGAGATCAAGCAATAACAGGTGTGTTATGGCCTCAGATGTCCTGGGCCGCACTAGCGCTCCACTGAACGGATTAGCGTCTCTCTATCTTTCACCGACAGGTGCGGGTAACCCACTACCTCTCTGAAAGGTAAGCTGCCTCGAAGCAGGTGGTCTCCCCCGGGCAAGTTTGTCTCCTGAATTTCCACTACTGCCACACCAGACTGACTGCCAAACGTGCTATTTGCAAGGAAAGAAAAATCACAACTAAGTGCGGGTCATAAGCTAGGATTCATTAAGTCCCTGCCCCTTGTACACACCGCATGTCTCTACTAACAATTGGATGGTTTGGTGAGGTCCTCCGATCGGCCCCGGCGGGGTAGGAGAAGGCCCTGGCAGAGCGCCGAGAATTTAACGATCATTGTTGAAATTTGCATTAAAGCATGTATTTAGCTACTGCTAATCTTCAAAAAATTATAGGCCCAAGGCCTGGGGCACCAGGGAGGCAAGTAGTTCCTGAAAGACACAGAATGAGTCTGGAGCAGTCATTCGCAGTACCCAAGAGGGTTTCATAACCCCTTAAATTTAAAGATCAATATTGACATTTGCATTAAGCATGTATTTAGCTACTGCTAAACTTCAAAAAATTATAGGCCCAAGGCCTGAGGCACCAGGGAGGCAAGTAGTTCCTGAAAGACACAGAATGATTCTGGAGCAGTCATTCGCAGTACCCAAGAGGGTTTCATAACCCCTTAAATTTAAAGATCAATGTTTACATTTGCATTAAGCATGTATTTAGCTACTGCTAAACTTCAAAAAATTATAGGCCCAAGGCCTGAGGCACCAGGGAGGCAAGTAGTTCCTGAAAGACACAGAATGATTCTGGAGCAGTCATTCGCAGTACCCAAGAGGGTTTCATAACCCCTTACATTTAAAGATCAATGTTGACATTTGCATTAACCTCTTCAGGACCCATGACGTATGCATACGTCATCACACCCTGGGTCTTAAGGACCCATGACGTATGCATACGTCATGTCTTTTCCTGGTCTCCGCCGCTCACCCGGCGGAGATCGGAAGCGGATCCCTGCTGAAATCCTTCAGCAGGGATCCAGGGCAAACGCCGAGGGGGGCCATGTAGGCCCCCCATGTCGGCGATCGACGCAAATCGCAAGGGAAATCGCCCTTGCGATCTGCGGCGATACCGGGCTGATCGGGTCTCTGGGACCCGACCGCCCGGTAATTTCTCATGATCCCGGCTGTCACAGACAGCCAGGACCATGCTAAAGCATAGGAGTGAGGTGGCAACCCTGCCACCTCCTCCGATCCCCTGCGATCCGTTGGTTAGTTAACCGACCAATCGCAGGGGGGGTGCAGTTACTTCCTTCCACCCTGCCCGGCCCCTGGAAGTCCGGAGAGGACGGGAGGAAGATCGGAGGACGCGGCGGGGGACGGGGGAGTGCTAGGGACCGGCCCCGGTACTTACCTCGTCCCTGAAGACCCGGATCCCGGCGAGGAAGATGGCGGCGACAGGTGAGTAGATCTTCAGCCGCGGTCTGGCCCTTTACAGCAATGCACGTCGCCGTAAAGCGACATGCATTGCTGTATTGGGACCCTATATACTACAACTTCCAGCATGCCCAGACAGCCCTTGGCATCTGGGCATGCTGGGAGTTGCAGTTTTGCAACATCTGGAGGTCCACAGTTTGGAGACCACTGTGCCCTTCCAGATGTTGCAAAACTACACATTCTCAGCATGCCCTTACTGTCCAGGCATGCTGGGAGTTGTAGTTCTGTAACATCTGGCCCTTCAGATGTTGCAGAACTACAACTCCCAGCATGCCTGGACAGTTTTGGCATACTGGGAGTTGTAGTTTTGCAACATCTGGAAGGGCACAGATTGGGAACCACTGTATTAGTGGTCTGCAAACTGTAGTCCTCCAGATGTTGCAAACTACAACTTCAAGCATGCTGGGAGTTGTAATTCGACAACATCTGGCTCTAAAGATGTTGCCGAACTACTACTCCCAGCATGCCTGAGAATGTTTGGGAGTTGTGGTTTTGCAACAACAGGAGGCACACTGGTTGGGAAACATTGTCTGTTTCCTAACTCAGTGTTTCCCAACCCGAGTGCCTCCAGCTGTTGCATAACTATAACTACCAGCATGCACTGATAGACTCAGAAGAGATGGGGTTACAAATTTTGGGGGGTATTTTCTGCTATTAACCCTTGAAAAAATGTGAAATTTGGGGGGAAACACACATTTTATTGACATTTTTTTTTTACATTTTTTACATATGCAAAAGTCGTGAAACACCTGTGGGGTATTAAGGCTCACTTTATTCCTTGTTATGTTCCTCAAGGGGTCTAGTTTCCAAAATGGTATACCATGTGGGTTTTTCTTTGCTGTTCTGGCACCATAGGGGCTTCCTAAATGCAACATGCCCCCCAAAAACCATTTCAGAAAAACGTACGCTCCAAAATCCCCTTGTCGCTCCTTCCCTTCTGAGCCCTCTACTGTGCCCGCCGAACACTTTAAATAGACATATGAGGTATGTCCTTACTCGAGAGAAATTGGGCTACAAATATAAGTTTACATTTTCTCCTTTTACCCTTTGTAAAAATTAAAAAATTGGGTCTACAAGAACATGCGAGTGTAAAAAATGAAGATTGTGAATTTTCTCCTTCACTTTGCTGCTATTCCTGTGAAATACCTAAAGGGTTAAAATGCTGACTGAATGTCATTTTGAATACTTTGGGGGGTGCAGTTTTTATAATGGGGTCATTTGTGGGGTATTTCTAAGATGAAGACCCTTCAAATCCACTTCAAACCTGAACTGGTCCCTGAAAAATTGTGATTTTGGAAATTTTGTGAAAAATTGGAAAATTGCTGCTGAACTTTGAAGCCCTCTGGTGTCTTCCAAAAGTAAAAACTCGTCAATTTTATGATGCAAATATAAAGTAGACATAATGTATATGTGAATAAAATAAAATAATATTTGGAATATCCATTTTCATTACAAGCAGAGAGCTTCAAAGTTAGAAAAATGCAAAATTTTCAAATTTTTCATCAAATTTTGGGATTTTTCACCAAGAAAGGATGCAAGTTACCAATTTTTTTTTTACCACTAAGTTAAAGTAGAATATGTCACGAAAAAACAATCTCGGAATCAGAATGATAACTAAAAGCATTCCAGAGTTAATAATGTTTAAAGTGACAGTGGTCAGATGTGCATGTATTAAGCTACTGCTAAACTTCAAAAAATTATAGGCCCAAGGCCAGAAGCATCAGTTTCTCCCATATTAGGAGCATAGTTGTCCCCCACATTAGGAGCATAGCTGTCCCCCAGATTAGGAGCATAGTTGTCCCCGAGATAAGGCAGCATAGTTGTCCCCCAGATTAGGAACATAGTTGTCCCCCAGATTAGGAGCATACTTGTTCCCCAGATTAGGCAGCATAGATGTCCCCCAGATTAGGAGCATACTTGTTCCCCAGATTAGGCAGCATAGATGTCCCCCAGATTAGGAGCATAATTGTCCCCTAGATTAGGAGTATAGTTGTCCCCCAGATTAGGCAGCATAGATGTCCCCCAGATTAGGCAGCATAGATGTCCCCCAGATTAGGAGCATACTAGTCCCCCAAATTAGGCAGCATAGATGCCCCACAGATTAGGCAGCATAGATGTCCCCCAGATTAGGAGCATACTTGTCCCCCAGATTAGGCAGCATAGATGTCCCACAGATTAGGCAGCATAGATGTCCCCCAGATTAGGCGCGTAGTTGTCCCCCAGATTAGGAGCATAGTTGTCCCCCAGATTAGTAGCATAGTTGTCCCCCAGTTTAGGCAGCATAGATGTCCCCCAGATTAGGCAACATAGTTGTCTCCTAGTCAGCGCGGGCCGGTCAGGGCCAATCAAAGGGCCGTATATGGCAAGCGGGCCATACAATGCCCAGGTCTGCCCCAGAGGGTTGCATAACCAACCATAATTGAGAAATTTTTGTTGTAGGAGCATGGTCAATCTACTCCGAGCCATCTGATATTGGTGGCTGGAAATCCTGGCTGATCCATCCCTGATTCATCTTGACAAATATCAGTCTTTCCACATTTTTAGTGGACAGACGAGTTCGCCTTGGGGTGACTATGGCCCCGGCCGCACTAAACACCCGCTCTGATGGCACACTACTGGCCAGGCAGGACAGCTTTTCCAGGGAAAACTCTGCTAGTTGCGGCCATAAATCAAGTTTGGCTGCCCAGAAGTCCAGCGGATCTTCAATGGTTGTTGGCATGGCCATGTCAAGGTATGCCATCACCTGCTGGTTCAGGTCCTGCTCCATGTCTACCTGCTGCTGGTGAGTTGCTTCACTATGCGGGTGAAGACAGCTACTCATCAGCGACTGTAGACTCAGGCTGCTGCGGATTGAGCTGGTACTGCTCCTCCCACCACTCCCCTCCCCAGCAGCCATGGCAGTGGAAGGTGAGCGCAGAGGGCCCCCCGAGTCAGATCTGCGAGTGGATAGACCATGTGGCCGATAGGCATCAACCAACTGAGTACGTAGAATCTCTCTGTAGTAGGTCAGTTTGTCCTCCCTCTCAGTGGGTGTAAAAAAGGCCCCCATTTTGGGACGGTAGCGAGGGTCTAATAAGGTGGAGATCCAGAAGTCATCCCGCTGCCGAATTTTGACAATTCAGGGCTCAAGACGCAAGCAACTGAGGATGCATCATGCCATTTGCGCCAGTTACTCGTAGGGACTACCTGCCTCCATCTCCACTGCATACTGCCACGGTGTGTCTGGGTCCTCTGTTTAAACTTCCTCATAACTCTCCAGCTCCTCCGGCTGCTCCTGCTCCTCCTCTCCAGTCCGAAGACTAGAAACACCGGCCATCTCATCCAACCTAAACTGTGCTCCGCTCTGCCCCTCATCATCCTCCTCCTCCAGTTCAGCCCCCACAGAGCTCATGTAGCCTTGAGATGTAGGCGCAACATCTCCATTGCCATGACCAGCCATGGTTTCAATCATTTGTTGTAGGAAATGTAGGAGTGGAATTACGCCATTCATGGCGTAATCCAGGTGCCTCACAAGGGCCTCAGCAAACGGCAGGTGTCACGTATGAGGTGCCACTGGTTCACATTGAAGTTACACAGGGGAGTACTCCTATCTGTTTGGATCATCAAGAAATAGGTGATGGCTTTTCTTTGTTCGTATAGTCTGTCCAACATTTGGAGGGTGGAATTCTAACGTGTGGCAACGTCACAAATAAGACTATGTTGTGGGATACCGTTCTGACGCTGCAGCTAAAGGAAGGTGTGCTTGGCGGTGTACGAGTGGCTGAAGTGCATGCACAATTTCTTTGCCATTTTCAGGATGTTTTGCAAAGGGGGGGAAGACTTGAGGAAGTGCTTGACAACCAGATTCAACACGTGTGCCATGCAGGGCGCATGTTTCACACTTCCTTGTCGCAGCGCGGACACGATGTTCTTCCCGTTGTCGGTTACCATGGTTCCCATTTCCAGATTTTGTGGAGTAAGCCATACTCGGATTTCTTTACGAATGAACTTTAGCAGTTCCTCCCCTGTGTGACTCCGTTCGCCAAGGCAAACCATGTGAAGAACAGCTTGACACCGCCGTGCCCTACACACGTGGTACGATGAAGGGCCACCAAGATTTGGACGTGCAGTGGAGGCTGAGGACACGGTGGAGGATGAGGAGGCGGCGTCGCACACTGTAAAAGGACCAACTGCCTGGGAGTCAGAGCGTGGAGGAGGAAGCGGTGTGACCTGTCCAAGTTGCTGTTGTGGCTGTGCAGGAACCACATTTACCCAGTGAGCCGTAAAAGACTAGTATTGTCCCTGCAAGTAGGTACAGCTCCACACGTTGGCGCTGCCATGCACTTTTGAACACACCGACAGGCTCAAGGACTGGCCCACCTTCTCTTGTACAAACTTATGCAGGGCTGGTACTGCCTTCTTCGCAAAGAAATGACGGCTTGGGACTCTCCACCTCGGCTCGGCACAAGCCATCAATTCTCTGAAAGGTGCAGAGTCCACCACTTGAAAAGGGAGGGACTGCAACACCAGCAACTTGGACAGGAGCACATTCAACTTCTGCGCCGTTTGATGAGTGGCCGCATACTGTTGTCTCTTGGACATGGCTTCGCCGATGGATTGTTGGCGGAATGGCTGACTAAAAGTGGGAGAAGCAGGAGCGACAGAAGGAGGGTTTGACACACAGCTCCCTTCGGCTGAGGTGGTGGAGCCTTGGCTGGATGAAGGAGGGAGCGGATGGCCACTGGGTGATGCAGCAGGCTGGACCACTACATCGGAGCCACGGTTCTCCCAGGCCGCTTTATGGTGGCGAAGCATGTGTTGACGCAGGGCCGTGGTGCCGAGATTGGGACCCTGGCCACGCTTCACCTTCTGCCGACAGATCTTGCATGTGGCTACGTGAAGCTCCTCCGGATGCCTTATGAAAAACTTCCACACCGCCGAGTAGCTGATTTTCCCACCCGCAGTCCGCACTAATGGACTGCTACTGGTGCCGTCTCCAGGAACCCCTCTTCCACTACCTCCCGGAAAGGTAGGCTGCCGCAAAGCAGGTGGTCTCCCCCAGGCACATTTGGCTCCTGAATTTCCACTACTGCCACCACGCTGACTGCCAACCGTGCTACCGCCTTGCTGTCTCAAGGGCAACCTGCAACTCTCTTCTCCTGATGTTGATGAAGCCCCTTCTGCACCCGGATCCCAATTGCGATCGGCTTCATCATCATCAACAGTTGTGTGCACGTCACTGATATCCTCCTCAGGTTCCCCAACAGTGTCTGCTTCAGGACCCTGAACACTGCCTCCCACGTCACTCTCCGCATCACTACTTGGCCGCCTAGCGGAGCAAGCGGCGCATGTCTCCTCCCCTTCTTGGCTGGGCAGTAGCTGCTGACTGTCCTCTATTAGATCGTCCTCAGTAAATAGTGGAGCTGAACCCACAGCATAAGATACTTCTTTAGGAGAGGGAACAGCATAGGACAAAGGCAATGGGAGGACACGGACTGCTCCCGGGCCATGCCAACTGAGGGTTGTGTCTGAGGAACCCACCGACTGTTGACTGGGGGTGTCAGATGTCACTTGTGATGATGTGGATGAGCGCGTTAACCAATCGACGATGGCAGATGGGTTGTTGGTGGAGACACGACCGCTGGCTGATAACGGGAGCTCAGGCCTCTCACTGCGACTCCTGCTGCCACTCGCCCCTAGTCTGCTGCCAACTCTGCCTGAAGTATTTAGGCCTCTGCCACTCCTCTGTGCACGTCCTGGCACTTCTCTGCCTGACATACTTAGTGCGTTTATGAGGGTATTAAAATACACTACACTACTCTTTAAACAGTATTTGTCTAGAACAGCAGTAGGTGATTACTTACGGCTGTCCTTTCACAGTATGTAGGCCCTTGACAGATTAACAGGTACTAGATGGTACAATACTTGGATGTACGTATGCGGTATGCACTGATGAGGGCAGTAATATGCCTAACTATACGCAGAAAAAACTCAGCCGGTGGATACTATGGTTTGGACTTTGACGGTATGGAGCACCTTGACAGCTTAACAGGTACTAGATGGTACAATACTTGGATGTACCTATGCGGTATGCACTGATTAGTGCAGTTATATATGCGTAACTATATGCAGAAAAAAGTATTAAAAAAAAAAAAACAGCCGGTGAAAAGTATTGTTTGGACTTGCACAGTATGTAGCCAGCCCCTTGACAGATTAACAGGTACAAAATGGTACAAATGCACTACAGTCCACTGAACAATGACATATTTCTGAACAGCAGCAGGACCCAACAGTGCAGCACCACAAAAAAAAAAAAAAAAATCCAGGGATTAAACCCTAAATTGCACTCTGTCACACAATTCTGAGCAGCAGAAGATTTGTGGAGCAAATAAAAATAAACTCAATTGGGCTGAAAAATGAGGAGATGAGATGGTTGATAAAGTTGAGGCAGCTTGGAGATCTGTATGAGGCAGCTGACAGCTATCTGCCCCTCTCTGCTGCAATGCTCAATAACGTGAATAGGAGGTTTAGCAATCAATGATCCTTCTCAGAGTAACAGCACAGCACTCTGCACTCCTGCCTTTCCCTAATGCTGATGTGACTAGCAGTTGCAGTGTAACGCTGTGGTATGAGCTATTCACACACACACAGTCCCGTCCTCTCCATCTGACTGCATAGATGAAATGAAGAGAGGCAAGATGGCCGCCGATTATATAGGGGCTGTGACATCACAGGGGTCAGTGAACACTGATAGGATGCATCTCACATGTGATTCAGGGTAAGCCAGCCTACAATCATTCCGGCCGCTGTTTCCCGCCCTCCCATAATACCTGCCCCATTTACTCACATGTGGATCCGCCATCTTAGGTCTCCAATAGCCTGGAATGCTGTAAAATGGAGTTTAATTAAGTGATTTGCGCAATCGAATCGCGGCGATATTCGCATTCGCTGCAAATCAAATTTCTCATGAAATTCGTAACGAATTCGGGTTCGTCAACTTCGATTCGCTCATCTCTAATAGTAGCCATTGGCGACTTAAGTGCTGAATGTACTGACCTGTTTACCAGGAGATGAATCTGCTCAGCGGACATGAACTCAGTGTCATGCACATTAGTGGGGTCATCCCCCAGGGTCATATCTAATTTATCTTCAGACATGTTCAGAATTACACAGCACAAAACCAGTGGATATGGTGTAAGCAGCAAAACACAGGGGCTGTGGAGATAAAAATACACAGGAATGTTTCACATTAAATGTGTGTTCTGTAAACTCATAAAACGTTTGAAAGATATATATTATTAAAGGTGACTGACAAGCAGCTGATCAGCAGAGCTCCCACAGAGTACCCGTGCCTCCTGCTCTTGTCAGTGCCGGCAGCTGAGCCCGGCACACTAACAGGCAGGAGTGCAATACGTGGCCGTTGTCAGGGACGCTTCTCGTCACTGGTGTAATGGCCGCATACAGGAGAACCTCGCGAGGCCCGCCGTGCCAGGCTACACGCCCCTTTAGCGTGAGCAAAATTCTCGGCTGGACTCAGATATGGCGGAGGAGATGAACGGCAGAGAAGAAGCGCAGACGTCACAAGCAATGGCGGAGTGCCGCCGAAGAAGAAAAATCAGTTGGGAAATAACAGGGAAGATAGCCCCTGTGCCCCCAGAGAGAACCGGGGACCCCAGGGCCAGAAAAACAGTGCAGAAAAAGTGGAAAAACGCAGTAAGGAATAATAGAAAGACAAAAGACCATATACTAATGGGGGGTAGGGCAATAAAAAAACGATGGAAAACTAATAAAATAGGGAAAAAAAGACCGGTATATGGAGTATCTACACCGATCCCAGAAAAACTAACATTTGAAATCAAACTATATATCTCAAAATGCGGTAAAATCACTGGAATTGCAAAACATTCCTAAAAGATAAGGAGCTGATACTCATCTGTGTGAAGTCTGCTATTGAGCAGAAAGAAAGAGGAGGAGGTGGAGCCGGAATCAGTTAATATGGAACAAGTCTGGATATGATTGGTTGGAATGTTGGGGAGGTGCATGCTGGTTGCTAGGTGACCTGCATATTTTTTTCTTTTCATTTATTACATTTACATTGCATTTCTTTCTGCTATTGGGCTTAATAATGAAGGAATATGCACTTTGATACGAGCCTCCTGTCTGACATAAAATTTTAATTTTACTGAGCAGTACCCCCATACGTATTTAGAGAAAGACATAGGGCCGAGGAGAGAGAGATGTAGTAGACGCCGCAGCAGACCAGAGGAGAGTATTAGGATGGATAGGAGCCAACCAGAGCTTCTCCAGTTCTATCCAGTGGCTGTATGCGTGGTGTGAGGACCATGGCACTAGATGGTGTAGGTGTGCAGCTTTTTTCCAGTAATCTACTAGGAGAGGGCAGGACCAGAAAATATGAAACACTGTACCCAGCCCCACCCCCCAACGCCAGCATTGAGGAGGGACATCAGGGTTTAGTCTAGTTAGCAGTTCCGGAGTGTGATATCAGCCCATAATCAGTGGAGAGCCTGAAGCTCCCGGAAGAGGGGAAGGTAATTAGTAGAATAAAGAGAGGAGTAGTGAGAAGTGATATAAACCCCTAGGTACTTAATAGCAGAGGTAGACCATTTAAATGAATACTTAGAGTGTAAAAGAGCAGACAAGGGCAGAGGGAGGTTCAGAGGGAGCTCTTCAGATTTAGAGAGATTGACTTTGTAGCCAGAAACCACACAGTAGGCATGAAGAGCTTTATAGAGGCTAGGGAGAAAAAGCCTCCCCCCCCCCTCCCCATAAAGGAATTAAACAGAGGAACAAGTTGAGGTACAAGGAGAGAAGAGTAAGTCTGGTCCAGGGGAGCGACCAACAGGAAGGGATTTGAGAACCTCCAACAGTTCATCCCTAGTAATAGGTGCATTGAGGACCTCCCAATCAGCCCCTGACAGAATAGACAAGCCACATCAGGAAAGATAGGAGTCAACTCTATATAGAGACAGGTCACCCAACTGAGCACGGGCAGTCACTAAGCGCCTCAAAGTCGATAAAGAGGGGGAAGACAGTAAGAGAGCTTCTAGCCGTACAATCTGGACACAAAGTTCCCAAGAGCAAGACAGAGTGTCACGTTGAAGTCGTGCACCTAGGGCAATACAATGTCCCCACACGACAGACTTGTGAGCTTCCCAGAGGACAGCCTGCGATGAGACTGAACCCTTGTTAGTAGCAAAGTAATCAGTAAGACACTTCTGTATCAGCTGCCGGGAAGACAGTGATTTAAGAAGAGAATCATTAAGCTGCCAATGACAGCTCAGAAGAGATGAAGGAGAAGAGGAAAAAGAAAGGAAAAGGGGACAATGGTCAGACCAGAAGATTGGTTCTAGGGAGGTGGCCGAGAGCATGCACACCATGGGGAGGTTGCCAAAGTAATAGTCTATGCGAGTATGCAATTTGTGAGGGTGGGAGTAAAAACTAAAAGAGCGGTCTGTCGGGTGATTTATTTGCCATAAGTCATACAACGAGGAGGCTCGAATAAGCCGTCGGAAAATAGTAGCTAAATGTATCTGGGTAGGGGTAGGAGAAGCAGCAGTAAGAGAGTGGTGGTCCATAGAGGGAGAGAAGATAAGGTTAAAGTCCCCCCCAAGCAGCCAGGCAGAGGAAGGGTATTTATGGAGTTTGGTGAGTACTCTTTGCAGGAAAGGAATTGGGAAGAGTTGGGGGCATAGATATTACAGAGTAGAAGTGGGACCCCACCCAGAACCCCCTCCACCACTATAAAGCGTCCCTGCTGGTCTAAAAAAGAAGAAACTTGTAGAGGGCAGGATCTACAGACAAGGATGTCTTCCTGTCAGAAACAGCCAAGTAGGCCTGTGGAAAGAGATGCTGGAGGAATACAAAGGATCCAGAATGGTCAAAGTGTGTCTCTTGAAGAAAAACTATGTCCGCATGCAGATCGACCAACTCCAGTTGCAATAGGCACCTTTTAGTGGGAGAGTTCAGGCCCTTAACATTCAGGGAGACACACTGGACAATAGTGGATGGTGAAAAGAGGAATACAGCCAGTTAAGAGACATACTCACAGGTGACAACTGGAGAACCTGGGATCCAGTGCAGAAGGGAAGAGGGAGGATACCTGGAGAGAGAAAAGAATGGAGAGGGGGGGGGGGGAGGACAAAAGGGTACAGAAAGACCAACAGACAGACACCAAACAGACAGGACAACATAAGACAAACAAAATGTAATACTGAGCAAAAAAAAGAACCATTGACCAAAGAGCCAATGTGGAGGCCAAGACCACCGGAGTGGACCAGGAGTCACAACAAAGGCCATCCATTGCTACAGCCTTGAGGGGAGAAATTGAAGGACACCACCAAAGAATGACCACTAAAGAGGCCAACAGCTCGCCCCGAGGGCCTCAGTAAAATGAAAACCATGAAAAATAAACCATTGGTGACCAAAAAATGGATAATGCAGTATGGAAGGGATACTCCATAGTAATCAGAAAAAGGTCAGGAGTTTAGAAATGTCCCAAGCCAGAGGTATCATGTAGGGGACACAGGGCCGTAGTTGGCATCTCAAGGGGGAGTTTGAGACAGTGTCCCCAGGTTACGAGGGGAAGACTTCCTCTGAGCACCAGGCCAGCAGGGCCAGACGGGTTGCCATACTGGAGGCAGAGGCGGAGTGGGAGTTGTCAAGTCCCAGTCTACCATCTGCGGCCCTGGCAGGTCCAGGGCCGTGCAGAAGGCAGAGAGATCAGAGAAAGAGCGTAAAACAGCAGAGAATGCCTCTCTTCGAGCATGGAGAGCAAAAGAAAAGTTCTACAGGTAAGGCACTTGGTGTGAGCGTAGAACCGCCAGAAGTGGTTGGAGCATCCAACATTTCCTGAGCATCAGCCAGGACAGGTCTTGAAAAATCTGAACGGAGGCCCCATCAAAAGCAAAGTTCCGCAGGGACCGGGCTTTAGACATGATAGCCTCCTTGACTTGAAAATCATATACACAGCAGATCACATCACGAGGAGGGCCCATAGGAGATTTAGGGCAGAGGGCCATGTGGGCTCTGTCCAGTTTGACCTTATGAGTAGGAGGTTCACCCAGGATAAGGTTAAAGATGGCTTCCAAGGGGACGAAAAAAGCCTCCTCACGGGTAGCTTCAGGCAGCCCTCGCACACAAATATTATTACGCAGTCCCCTGTTATCCAGATCCTCAATGTGGGCATGTAGATCACACAGAAAGTAAGTTTGAGAGGCAATCGGGGAATGGAGTTGTGCAATATATGCTAAGGTGGCATCATGAGCGTCCTCCAGGCCTCTCTCCGGTCAGAGACGTGTTGTAGGTCCTGATGCAGTGACGAAATTTTCGCCCCACAGGCGTCTTTAACTTCAGTAACGAGTGAGCGGAAGTCGTCTTTAGTTGGAATTTGAGAAAGAAGCTGTCCCAGGTAAGGTAGAGCAGATGAGGGCACAGATAGGCCCGAGCAGGGCAGGTCAGATTCTGAGAGGGCATCCCAGGAGGAGGAAGCAGGTGCTGGCGGAGAAGGTCCCAAAGACCCAGAGGGGCCATGATGAGACCCCTGGGAGAGCAGGTGGGAAGCAGCAGCAGGTATCATGGTGGGCAACCGGATCCTCTGAGGTTTAGGAGAGGCAGGGGGGATGTAGCACTCAGCAAGGGGGTCCAGGGGTACGGAGGGAGAGGGTGCAGGTGAGGCAGATCCACTGGGTTGAGAAGGTCTGTCTCCCAGGCAGGAGAGACAGGGGAGGGGAGCACCAAGCAGTCAGGAGCTGTGGGCTGCTGTGAAATGGTGGGAGGCAAGGTCAGTCCTTCCACCAGGGAGGCCCAAGATGGCAGTTCCCTGTCCTGGCAGGGGGAGGAGATCAAGTACCCCGGGTGTGAGGGCAGTCGTGGAGGGATAAAGGGAGCAGAGCCTCCAGTGTAAACAGGGAAAATCACTCACCAGACCCATGCATCCAGGAGCCACAGCAGACTCCACAACTAGAGTGGCAGCCAAGGCAGGGAGAGCTGGAGGCGGTGTCGCAGTACCGTGCAGGAGAGGCAGAGCAGTGTCCGGGGGTTCGGGCAAGGCAGCGGTGGTCCATGGAAGCTGTCAAGGCATTAACCCCATGTCCTCCGGAGCAGGTAGGTGGAGAGCTGGAGAATCCGACTCCCAGACAACATCGGTCCTCCTGGAGCGGGAGCGCAGGCCATGTGCAGGGCATGCAATAGCTGGCAGGCTTGCAGGAGCAGAGGCCGGGGGCGCCTTGAGGAAGCGTAGAATTCCGCCGGGTGGGGTGGAGAGGAGACGGGCAGTGGAGGGTGAGTTCCTGGCCCTTCGGGAGGTCTTCCCCATACCCCATTGAATTAAGCTGGGTCCGCTCCTGGAGTTTCAGGTGATTTCACGGCCTCAGGAGCGAGAGTTGCCCTAACATGCGGACATCACGGTCTGCGCCAAGCCACGCAACCCCACAGTAGCGCCTTTTTTTGCCCTCATAAGTGCATTCCACATACGTACATCTAAGTAGTGTACTATTTTGTACGTGTTAAACTCTCAAGGGCCTACATACTGTGAAAGGACTGCTAAAAGTAATCGCTGGCTGGTGTTTTTCTTCAATACGTTTTTTTAAGCATACAGTAGCGCATTTTTTCTGCCCTCATAAGTGCATACCACATGTGTACATCTAGGCGGTGTACTATTTTGTTCCTGTTAAAGAAGTAGTCCAGTGGTGACCCAGTGGTGAACAACTTATCCCCTATCCTAAGGATAGGGGATAAGTTTGAGATTGCGGGGGGTCCGACCGCTGGGGCCCCCTGCGATCTCCTCTACGGAGCCCCGACAGCCGGCTCTGCCATAGAGATGTATTGAGGGGGCGTGTCGGCCGCCGCTTCGTGCGGAGGTCGACACCCGCTATCTGGCCGGAGAGCCTGGCCCCCGTACAGAGAGATTGCAGGGGGAACCAGCGGTCGGACCCCCCCCCCCCGCGATCTCAAACTTATCCTCTATCCTTAGGATAGGGAATAAGTTTTTCACCACTGGACTACCCCTTTAAAGTCCCGAGGGCCTACATACTATGAAAGTCCAGGCAAAAGTAATCACAGGCTGGTGTTTTACTCCAATACATCATCATCATCATCATCATCAGGAGAAGATGGTTGCAGGTTGCCCATAAGTCACCTTCTGGAGCGAAACGTGCCAGGGGGAGACCACCTGCTTTGCGGCAGCCTGCCTTCCCGGGAGGTAGGTGAACAGGGGTTCCTGGAGACAGCGGCAGTAGCAGTCAATTAGTGCAGACTGTTGGGGGAAAAATCAGCAACTCAGCGGCGTGGCAGTTTTTCATCAAGCATCCGGAGGAGGTTAACATAGCCACATGCAAGATATGTAGGCAGAAAGTGAAACATAGCCAGGGTCCCAATTAGAGATGAGCGAATCGAAGCTGACGAACCCGAATTTGTTACAAATTTCCTGAAAAATTCAATTTGCAGCAAATATCGCCGCGATTCAATCGCTTCATTAAACTTCATTTTACAGCGTTCCAGGCTATTGGAGAGCTAAAATGGTGGATCCACATGTGAGTACATGGGGCAGGGGATTATGGGAGGGCGGGAAATAGCGGCGGGAATGAAGGTAGGCGGGCTGACCCTGAATCACATGTGAGATGCAGCCTATCAGTGTTCACTGACCCCTGTGATGTCACAGCCCCTATATAATCGGCGGCCATCTTGCCTCTCTTCATTTCATCTATGCAGTCAGATGGAGAGGACGGGACTGTGTGTGTGTGAATAGCTCATACCACAGCGTTACACTGCAACTGCTAGTCACATCAGCATTAGGGAAAGGCAGGAGTGCAGAGTGCTGCGCTGTTACTCTGAGAAGGATCATTGATTGCTAAACCTCCTATTCACGTTATTGAGCATTGCAGCAGAGAGGGGCAGATAGCGGTCAGCTGCCTCATACACATCTCCAAGCTGCCTCAACTTTATCAACCATCTTATCTCCTCATTTTTCAGCGCAATTCAGTGTTTTTTTTATTGCTCCACAAATCTTCTGCTGCTCAGAATTGTGTGACAGAGTGCAATTCAGGGTTTAATCCCTGTACTTTTTTTTTGTGGTGCTGCACTGTTGGGTCCTGCTGCTGTTCAGAAATATGTTATTTTTCAGCGGACTGTAGTGCAATTGTCTGCCCTCATACGTGCATAACACATGCCTACATCAAAGCAGTCTACTATTCTGTATCTGTAACAAGTCTAGAAAAATGGAAAGTCCTGACTCCTGACAAAAGTAATCACCGGCTGGTGTTTTTAAAAAATCCTTTTTTTTTCTGCGTATAGTTGCGCATATTCCTGCCCTCATCAGTGCATACCGCATACGTACATCCAAGTATTGTACCATTTTGTACCTGTTAATCTGTCAAGGGCCTACATACTGTGAAAGGACGTGCACGCACCTGTTGATGATGATGAAGCCGATCGCAATTGGGAGCAGGGTGCAGAAGGGGCTTCATCATCATCAGGAGAAGAGAGTTGCAGGTTGCTCTTGAGGCAGCAAGGCGGTAGCACGGTTGGCAGTTAGCGTGGTGGCAGGAGTGGAAATTCTGGAGCCAAACGTGCCCGGGGGAGACCACCTGCTTCGCTGCAGCCTACCTTTTTCGGGAGGTAGTGGAACAGGGGTTCCTGGAGAAGGCGTCGGTAGCAGTCAATTAGTGTGGACTGTAGGTGGGAAAATCAGCTACTCGGCGGTGTGGAAGTTTTTCATCAGGCATCCGAAGGAGGTTCACGTAGCCACATGCAAGATCTGTCGGCAGAAGGTGAAGTGTGGCCAGGGTCCCAATGTCGACACCACGGCCCTGCGTGGCCTGGGAGAATCGTGGCTCCGATGTAGTGGTCCAGTTTGCTGCATCACCCAGTGGTACGCCTCTCCCTCCTTCGTCCAGCCAAGGATCCACCACCTCAGCCGAAGGGAGCTGTGTGTCAAACCCTCCTTCTGTCGCTCCAGATGCTCCTGCTTCTCCTGCTTTTAGACAGCCATTCCGCCAACAATCCATCGGCGAAGCCATGTCCAAGAGACAACAGTATGCGCCCACTCATCCAACGACACAGAAGTTGAATGTGCTCCTGTCCAAGTTGCTGGTGTTGCAGTGCCTCCCTTTTCAAGTGGTGGACTCTGCACCTTTCAGAGAATTGATGGCTTGTGCCGAGCCGAGGTGGAGAGTCCAAAGCCGTCATTTCTTTGCGAAGAAGGCAGTACCAGCCCTGTACAATTTTGTACAAGAGAAGGTGGGCCAGTCCTTGAGCCTGTCGATGTGTTCAAAAGGGCACGGCAGCGCCGACGTATGGAGCTGTAACTACGGACAGGGACAATACTTGTCTTTTACGGCCCACTGGGTAAATGTGATTCCTGCACAGCCACAACAGCAACTTGGACAGGTCACACCGCTTCTTCCTCCACGCTCTTGCTCTCAGGCAGTTGGTCCTGTTACAGTGTGTGACGCCACCTCCTCATCCTCCACCGTGTCCTCGGCCTCCACTGCACGTCCAAATCTCAGTGGCCCTTCATCGTACCATGTGTGTAGGGCACGGCGGTGTCAAGCTGTTCTTCACATGGTTTGCCTTGGCGAACGGAGTCACACAGGGGAGGAACTGCTAAAATCCATTTGTAAAGAAATCTGAGTATGGCTTACTCCACGAAATCTGGAAATGGGAACCATGGTGACCGACAACGGGAAGAACATCGTGTCCGTGCTGTGGCAAGGAAGTGTGAAACATGCGCCCTGCATGGCACACGTGTTGAATCTGGTTGTCAAGCACTTCCTCAAGTCTTCATCCCATTTGCAAAACACCCTGAAAATGGCAAGAAACTGTGCGTGCACTTCAGCCACTCGTACACCGCCAAGCACACCTTCCTTTAGCTGCAGCGTCAGAACGGTATCCCACAACATAGTCTTATTTGTGACGTCGCTACACTTTGGAATTCCACCATCCATATGTTGGACAGACTATACGAACAAAGAAAAGCCTTCACCAATTTCTTGATGATTCAAGCGGATAGAAGTACTCCCCTGTGTAACTTCAATGTGAACCGGTGGCAGCTCATACGTGACACCTGCCGTTTGCTGAGGCCTTTTGAGGAAGCCACATTATTTGTAAGTCGCCTGGATTACGCCATGAACGACGTAATTCCACTCCTACATTTCCTACAACAAATGATTGAAACGATGGCTGGTCACAGCAATGAAGACATTGCACCTACATCTCAAGACTACATGAGCCCTGTGCAGTGGCGTTGCTAGGGTTGGTGTCACCCGGTGCGGTAGAAAATGGTGTCACCCCCATACCTACCCCCCCCCCCCCCCCCCTCAGTAAGTTTTTAGCCTGTTGTGACAGACACCACTGTTGTAGCGCATTGTGAGAAATTCCAGTATAATAATCAGATATACCAGTTGCCACAGAATGGGAAAGTGTTAAAGAAGTTTTCACCATTGAAATATACAGCTCCCAGAATTACTTAAAGGGGTACTCCACTGGAAAACATTTACTTTTATATCAACTGGTGCCAGAAAGTTAAACAGATTTTTAAATTACTTCTATTTAAAATCTTAATACTTACAGTACTTATAAGCTGGTGTATGCTCCACAGGAAGTTGTGTAGTT
Source organism: Hyla sarda (assembly GCF_029499605.1). Classification (NCBI taxonomy): domain Eukaryota; kingdom Metazoa; phylum Chordata; class Amphibia; order Anura; family Hylidae; genus Hyla; species Hyla sarda. The sequence goes on from NC_079196.1 coordinate 232,674,928, forward strand.
CTTTCCAGTCTGACCACAGTGCTATTTGCTGACACCTCTGTCCATGTCAGGAACTGTCCAGAGCAGGATAGGTTTGCTATGGGGATTTGCTCCTACTATGGACAGTTCTTGACATGGACAGAGGTGTCAGCACAGAGCACTGTGGTCAGACAGAAAAGAAATTAAAAAGGAAAATAACTTACTGTGAATCGCTTATACAGCAGCTAATAAGTACTGAAAGGATTAAGATTTTTAAATAGAAGTAATTTACAAATCTGTTTAACTTTGTAGCACCAGCTGATTAAAAAAAATGTTTTCCAGTAGAGTACCCCTTTGAGCAGTGGTGAGGTTATGCTGGGAGTTGTAGTTTCACTGACCTAACTGTAGAACTGACAAGTGATTACAGCTCTGATAGGACATAGAGAGGAGAATGTACAATGATATCAGTGACTACAGGTGACGTCTTCTCTATAGTGAGGAGAATACACAATGATATCAGTGACTACAGGTGACGTCTTCTCTATAGTCTTCCCTTATCTAATTCGGATGGTACATACCGGCAGGACTTGTTCCAGCTAAAACTTCTCTCTGCAGAATGTGACGCCCAGACGTCTCCTCACTATGTCAGCGCATTCTCATCCTCTATATGAAAACAATTATTATTATAAACCTGAGAGACACTGTATCTTCTAAATATAATACTACTATACACTATACTCTTTGATTATAAACCTTCCATACACTGTACCCTCTGAATATAATACTACCACACACTGTACATTCTGAATATAATACCAACACATACTGTACCCTCTGAATATAAATCTGCCACATACTGTACCCCTGAATATAATACCGCCACACACTGTACCCACTGAATATAATACTACCACATACTGCGCCCTCTGAATATAAATCTGCCACATACTATACCCTCTGAATATAAATCTGCCACATACTGTACCCTCTGAATATAAATCTGCCACATACTGTACCCTCTGAATATAAATCTGCCACATACTGTACCTCTGAATATAAATCTGCCACATACTGTACCCCTGAATATAAATCTGTCACATACTGTACCCCTGAATATAAATTTGCCACATACTGTACCCCTGAATATAATACCGCCACATACTGTACCCTCTGAATATAATACTACCACCCACTGCGCCTTCTGAATATAATAATTAGAGATGAGCAAACTACAGTAAATTCAACTCGTCACAAACTTCTCTGCTCGGCAGTTGATGTCTTTTCCTGCATAAATTAGTTCAGCTTTCAGGTGCTCCCGTGGGCTGGAAAAGGTGGATACAGTCCTAGGAGACTCTTTCCTAGGACTGTATCCACCTTTTCCAGCCCACCGGAGCACCTGAAGGCTGAACTAATTTACGCAGGATAAGCCATCAACTGCCGAGCCGAGAAGTTTGTGACGAATCGAATTTACTGTAAGTTCGCTCATCTCTAATAATACTACCACAAACTGCGCCCTCTGAATATAATACTACCACAAACTGCGCCCTCTGAATATAATACTACCACAAACTGCGCCCTCTGAATATAATACTACCACAAACTGCGCCCTCTGAATATAATACTACCACAAACTGCGTCCTCTGAATATAATACTACCACACACTGCACCCTCTGAATATAATACTACCACACACTGCACCCTCTGAATATAACGTTGCCATACAGTGCACCCTCTGAATATAATACCACAACCGCAGTAACACCCCTCAACATCCATTAGCTGATGCTATTACGACGGGAGGGGGGTATTGGTGGTGTTGCTAGTGGATGATGGGGGTGCTACTACTCGGGGGGTGTTGCTGGAGGATGATGAGGGTGCTACTAGCCATCCCCCCTGGCAGTATCATCCCCATCATCCATCGGCAGGATCATCCTCCTGGCAGGAGCACCGCCATCATCCACCATCAGGATCTGCTGATGGAGGTGCTGCTGCTGGGGGGGGGGTGTTGCTGGTGGATGATGAGGGCGCTACTGCCAGGGGGGGGAGTATAAGGTAGGCAGCAGTTCCCCCACATTAGGTAGGTCGCAGTTTCCCCACATTAGGTAGCATCTATTCCCCACATTAGGCAGCATAGATTCCCCACATTAGGTAGGTCGCAGTTTCCCCACATTAGGTAGCATCTATTCCCCACATTAGGCAGCATAGATTCCCCACATTTGGTACCAGTTCCCCCACATTAGGTAGGTACCAGTTACCCCACATTAGGTAGCAATTTCCCCACATTAGGTAGCACAGATTCCCCACATAAGGTAGCACAGACTCCCCACACTTGGTAGTAGTTTCCCCACATTAGGCCGCAGGTTCCCCACAATGGGTCAAAGTCTCCCCACAATAGATCGCTGGTTATACCCCCCCCCCCCCCCACACACACACACACACACAAAAACACATACAACACAGAGAGACACACACACAAACACACACAGTCAGAGAGACACACACTCACAGACACACACACACACACACAGTCATGCACACAGTCACACACACATGCACACAGTCACACACACACAGAGTCTCACACACACAAACATAGATAGAGACAGACACACACACTCACCCATCCAGCGCAGCGATCCTTCTCACCGGGCGCAATGCGAGTGACGTAACTGACGTCCTCCTGCGCGGCCATACGGTGTGACGTCAGGCCGGCGCAGACGTGGGAGCGGAGGCCGGGCACAATGCTGGAGAAGGTGAGGGGGGTGTGATGATGGACGGGCGCACAGTGCAGGAGAAAGTGGGGGGTTGCAGATGGACGGGCACACACAGCGGGGGGGGGGTGTTGTGCTGACGGATGGGAGGCCGGTTGGGAACAGATGGGGGAGGTGGTGTCTGTGTAGCTGGGGGGGGGGTGTGGCTACGGAGCGTCTTGGTGTCACCCCATTAGGTTGGTGTCACCCGGTGCGGGCCGCACCCCCCGCACCCGGGTCGCAACGCCACTGGCCCTGTGGGGGCTGAACTGGAGGAGGAGGATGAGGGGCAGAGCGGAGCACAGTTTAGGTTGGATGAGATGGGCGGTGTTTCTAGTCATCGGACAGAAGAGGAGGAGCAGGAGCAGCCAGAGGTTTATGAGGAAGGCTTGGCAGAGGACCCAGACACACTGTGGCAGTATGCAGTGGAGATGGAGACAGGTAGTCCCTCCGAGTCACTGTCACAAATGGCACGATGCATGCTCACTTGCTTGCGTAGTGACCCCCGAATTGTCAAAATTCGTCAGCGGGATGACTTCTGAATCTTCACCTTATTAGACCCTCGCTACCGTCCCAGAATGGGGGGCCTTTTTTTACACCCACTTAGAGGGAGGACAAACTGACCTACTACAGAGAGATTCTACGTAGTCAGTTGGCCGATGCCTATTGGCCACATGGTCCATCCACCCGCAGGTCTGACTCGGGGGGCCCTCTGTGCTCACCTTCCACTGCCATGGCTGCTGGGGAGGGGAGGGGTGGCAGGAGCAGTACCAGCTCAATCAGCAGCAGCCTGAGTCTACAGTCGCTGATGAGTAGCTTTCTTCACCCGCATAGTGAAGCAACTCATCAGCAGCAGGTAAACATGGAGCAGGACCTGAACCAGCAGATGATGGCATACCTCGACATGACCATGCCGACAACCATTGAAGATCCGCTGGACTTCTGGGCAGCCAAACTTGATTTATGGCCGCAACTAGCAGAGTTTGCCCTGGAAAAGCTGTGCTGCCTGGCCAGTAGTGTGCCATCAGAGCGAGTGTTTAGTGCGGCCGGGGCCATAGTCACCCCAAGGCGAACTCGTCTGTCCACTAAAAATGTGGAGAGACTGACGTTTGTCAACATGAATCAGGGATGGATCATCCAGGATTTCCAGCAACCAATGCCAGATGCCCCAGAGTAGATTGACCATGCTGCTACACCAACACTTCCCAATTATGGTTACGAAACCCTCTTAGGTTATCAATTAGGGTTAAGAAACCCTCTTTGGTAGTGCGATTGCCTGCTCCTGGCTCATCCTGTGTCTTTCAGTAACTACTTACATCACAGATACTTCGGGCCTTGGCCCTTTAATTTTTGGATGTTTAGCAGTAGCTAAATACATGCTTAATGCAAATTTCAACATTGATCTTTAAATGTAAGGGGTTATGAAACCCTCTTGAGTACTGTGAATGCATGCTCCTGGCTCATCCTGTGTCTTTCAGGAACTACTTGCCTCACCGATGCTTCGGACCTTGGCCCTTTAATTTTTGTATGTTTAGCAGTAGCTAAATACATACTTAATGCAAATTTCAACATTAATCTTTAAATGTAAGGAGTTATGAAACCCTCTTGGGTACTGCGAAGGCCTGCTCCTGGCTCATCCTGTGTCTTTCAGGAACTACTTGCCTCACATGCTTCGGGCCTTGGGCCTTTAATTTTTGGAAGTTTAGCAGTAGCTAAATACTTGCTTAATGCTAATTTCAACAATGATCTTTAAATTCTCGGCGCTCTGCCAGGGTCGTCGCCTACCCTGCCGGGGCCGATCCGGAATTCTTATTTCATGGCAAATAATTGCTATCCCCAATCCCTGTCACGAACGGGGTTGAGCGGGTTACCCGCACTTGTCGGAGAAGGATAGACACTCGCTGGTCTGTTCAGTGTAGCGCGCGTGCAGCCCCGGACATCTGAGGGCATCACACACCTGTTATTGCTCAATCTCGCGATTGATCGTGCAATTTAAGGGGTTATGAAAGCCTCTTGAGTACTGCTGATGCCTACTCCTGACTGCTCCTGTGTCTTTAAGGAACTACTTGCCTTTATTATGCTTCTGGGCTTGGGTGTTTAATTTTACGATTGGTGAAATAGATACATACATGCTTAATTAAAATTTCAACATTTATGGTGCAATGTATGGGGTTATTAAACCCTCTTGGGTAAATTTATTTTCAAATTTTATGATAATTTTCTCAGTAATAAACTTAATATTCTAGAATAATAACCATTACACAATTGAATGCTTGTTGTGTGTGATTCTTTAATTAAAATTGTCAAAAATAATACGGAGATGGATGAACTCTGCTTCTTTATTTCAGAAAACATTACTTTAGAGAAGAATGTCTTTTTGTGATCCACCGTCCTGCATTATAGAGTTTTCTGAACTCTTGGATATGCACTTCTTCTTAAACAAGGGTACAAAAAAAAAAAAAAAAAAAGGGTTGGTCAGGGCAATGGAGATGTTGTGCCTACATCTCACAGCCACATGAGCCCTGTGGGGGCTTGTTGGATTTGGTCCTTCGTACCCACAGGCTCGGGTCCGGGACCCTCAAAGTTTGATTAAAATTTCAAATTAAAAAATCAGACATTTCAATGGTCTCCTCATGCATCAGCCAACTCCAGGCTGTATCATTCAGGCAATATATGGTTTACTGATGCCGCTGTGGGGCCTGGGTCTGGGAATTTCAAATTTTCTCATAGGTAACACCCGCTATCCAAAATCTTTTTCAAAAATTTCTAAAATTGTGTTTTTTTGGGGGGGGATTGTGAAGCCCTCGTGTGTACTCATGCATCAGCCAACTCCAGGCTGTGCCATTCAGGCAATATATGGTTTACTGATGGCGCTGCTGGGCCTGGGTCTGGGAAATTCAAATTTTATCATAGGTAGCACCCGCTATACAAAATCTTCTGTTTCAATTTCTAAATTCATCTTTTAATCTTAGGTATTGTGAAGTCCTAGTGCCTACTCATGCTGCTGGCAACTCCGGGCTGTGCCATTCATCCACTATATGGTGTCATCATGCTGCCAACACCTCCACACTGTGCCATTCAGCCACTATATGGTCTCCTCATGCTGCCAACACCTCCACGCTGTGTCATTCAGTCACTATATGGTGTCCTGACACTGATGCCATCACCAGGCTCTGTAATTGTGCTGCTGTGCGGCAGTGATTCTAAAAGCGATGCCGATAATCTGCATGTTATTCTGAACAGTATTATTTCACTACCCCAGCACACTCCATATGCGTTTTAGAACACAGCAAAGTGTTATATACCCCTATTGAGGCTGTATGTAGGCTAGAAATAGCCTTTTTTAATATAGATTTGCCGCAAAAAATAAAATATCGAAACAAACTTTTTCAGAAAATTCGGTGAATCGACCGAATCGAATTTTTCAAAAGTTCGCTCATCTCTAGTCCCAATGTTGACACCACGGCCCATCAACATATGCTGCGCCACCATAGAGCGAACTGGGAGAACTGTGACTCCGATGTAGCGGTCCAGTCTGCTGCATCACCCAGTGGCACGCCGCTCCCTCCTTCAGCCAGCCAAGGCTCCATCACCTCAGCCAAAGGGAGCTTTGTGTCATAACCTCCTTCTGTCCCTCCAGATGCTCCTGCTCCTCCTACTTTTAGTCAGTCATTCCGTCAGTAGTCCATCGGCAAAGCCATGTCCAAGAGACAACAGTATTCGCCCACTCATCCAATAGCGCAGAAGCTAAATGTGCTCCTGGCCAAGTTGCTGGTACTGCAGTAATTCCCTTTTCAAGTGGTGGACTCACCTTTCAGAGAATTGATGGCTTGTGCCGAGCCAAGATGGAGAGTCCCAAGCCATCATTTTCTTGTGAATAAGGCAGTACATGCCCTGCACAATTTTGTGGAATAGAAGGTGGGCCAGTCCTTGAGCCTGTCGTTGTGTACCAAAGTGCAGGGCCGCGCCGACGTCTGGGGCTGTAACTACGGTCAGGGACAATACATGTCCTTTACAGCCCACTGGGTGAATGTGGTTCCTGCACAGCCACAATAGTAACTTGGACAGGTCACGCTGCTTCGTCCTCCCCGCTCTGAGGCCGTTGGTCCTGTGACAGTGTGCGACTCCACCTTCTCATCCTCCACTGTGTCCTCGGCCTCCACTGCACGTACAAGTCTAAGTGCCCCTTCAGCATACCATGTGTGTAGGGCATTTGCCTTGGAAAACGGAGTCACACAGAGGAGGAACTGCAACATCAAAATGGTATCCCCCAACATAGTCTGATTTGCGACGTCGCCACACGTTAGAATTCTACCCTCCATATGTTGGACAGAATATACGAACAGAGAAAAGCCATCACCGATTTCTTGATGATCCAATCGGTTAGGGGGACTCCCCTGTGTAACTTCAATGTCAACCAGTGGCAGCTCATACGTGACACCTGCCGTTTGCTCAGGCCCTTTGAGGAAGCCACATTATTAGGTCAGTCACCAGGATTAGGGGATGAATTATGTTATTCCACTTCTTCATTTCCTATAACACGTGTTATAAACTACAGCTGGTCAGGACTCTGGAGACGTGGTGCCTACATCTCATGGCCACATGAGCTCTGTGGGGGCTGAAATGGAGGAGGAGGAGGAGTGGCACAGTGGAGCACAATTTAGGTTTCACCAAATGGGCGGTTTTTATAGTCATCTGAAAGGAGAGGAGGAGCAGGAGCAGCCAGAGGAGCTAGAGGGTTATGGATAAGGTGATACAGAGGACCCAGACACACCGTGGCAGTATGCAGTGGAGATGGAGGCAGGTAGTCCCTCCGAGTCACCTTAACAAATGGCACAATACATGCTCACTTGCTTGCGTAGTGACCGCCGAATTGTCACCATTCGGCAGCGGGATGACTTCTGGCTCTCCACCTTATTGGACCCTCGATATCGGCACAAAATAGTGGCCTTTTTTATACCCACTGAGAGGGAGGATAAACTTACCTACTACACAGACATCCTACGTAGTCAGTTGGCCGATGCCTATCGGCGCCATCGTCCATCCTCTCGCAGGTGTGAATCGGGGGCCCTCTGTGCTCACCTTCCATTGCCATGGCTGCTGGGGAGGGGTGGAGTAGCAGGAGCAGTACCAGCTCCATCAGCAGCAGCCTGAGTCTACAATCGCTGATGAGTACCTTTCTTCACCCGCATAGGGAAGCAACTCATCAGCAACAGGTAGACATGGAGCAGGACCTGAACCAGCAGGTGGTGGCATACCTTGACATGCCCATGCCAACAACCAATGAAGATCCGCTGGACTTCTGGGCCACTAAACTTGATTTGTGGCCGCAATTAGCAGAGTTTGCCCTAGAAAAGCTGTCCTGCACGGCCAGTAGTGTGCCATCAGAGCGGGTGTTTAGTGCGGCATGGGCCATAGTCACACCAAGGCGAACTTGTCTGTTCACGAAAAATGTGAAGAGACTGACCTTTGTCAAGATGAATCAGGGATGGATCAGCCAGGATTTCCACCCACCAATGCCTGGTGCATCAGAGTAGATTGACCATGGTGCCACAAAAACACTTCAAAAATATGGATAGTGCAAAACAGATTTAAGGCGCTTCTCCCCAATTACAAACATTCCTCCGCATCAGAATTTTTTCCACCCACCTTCGTCACTGGGTACTGGTATTGCCACCCACCGCACCACTTTGTCACCGGGTCACTTTCAGGACTCCTGATGCTGCTGCTGCCACCTCCAGGCTGTCTCATTCTGCCACCATATGTTCTCCTCATGTTGCAACAACTCCAGGCTTTGCCATTCAGCCACTATATGGTCTCCTCATGCTTCAGCCACCTCTAGGCTTTGCCATTCAGCCACTATATGTTCACCTCATGCTGCTGCCAACTCCAGGCTGTTCCATTCAGCCACTATGTGGTCTCCTAATGCTTCAGCCACCTCCAGGCTATGTCATCAAGCCACTATTTGGTCTCCTCATGCTTCAGCCACCTCCAGGCTGTGCCATTCAGCCACTATATGGTCCTCTCATGCTTCAGCCACCTCCACACTGTGTCATTCAGCACTATATCATTTCCTCTTCCTGCTGGTCCATTACCTAAACATTTTTATAATACCACTAGCTACCATAAATCTTCAATTTAAATTTGAAAAAGTATCTTTTAATCTTAGGGATGGTAAGGCCCTATGGTCTCCTCATGCTGCCACCAACTCCAGGCTGTGTCATTTAGCCACTATATGGTCTCCTTCTGCTTCCGCCAACTCCAGGCTGTGCCAGTCAGCCACTATATGGTCTCTTTATGCTTCAGCCACCTCCAGGCTGTGCCATTCAGCCATTATATGGTCTCCTTATGCTTCCCCCACCTCCAGGCTATGTCATTCAGCCAGTAAAAGGTTTACTGATGCTGCTGGGCCTGGGACATTACCTAAAAATATTTTATGGTAGCACTGGCTACCATAAATCTTCAATTTTTATTTGAAAATTCATCTTTTAATCTTAGGGATTGTGAGGCCCAATGGTCTCCTCATGCTACCGCCAACTACAGGCTTTGTCATTCAGTCACTATATGGTCTCCTCATGCTACTGCCAACTACAGGCTGTCATTCTGCCAGATTATGGTCTCCTCATGCTGCTTCCACCTCTAGGCTCTGTCATTGTGCTGCCATGTGACTCCTTGTTAGATTGGGTTTTGTGGTCATATAGTATTAGTTCAATGTAAACACTGGGACATTAAACTTGGGAATCTAATATAAATCTTAAATTTAAATTTAAAAAAATCTATGTAATCTTTTCAAGACTGAGGCCCTATGGTCATCAAAATTTTATACATTTTGATTTTGATTGATTTTTGACATCCCTTTTACTTATATGAATATTTATACCATGTATTTTGAAAAATTTCAACAACTCAACTATGTTCCTCACTTTCACTTTCCCAGGTTGGATGTTGTATTATAATTCTCTGGTTCAATACTTTGCTGCCACCTACTGGAAAACTTTATGTTCACTATGTTTCTTAACCTACCATTCATTAATTTATTCTCACACAGCCTTACACATTACATCCAGGTTCAATTAACCCCAATACCCATATTTGGTGTCCCATTAACCTAGTTCCCATGGTTCAAAGGCTCAGTTAACTGTCAATTGACCTAGTTCCCACGGCAAAAAATCACAGAGTTAATGCACTAGCCCATTAGTTCCATATACAACACACTTACCCTGGAGGCTGACTTCACACTCAGCCTCCAATTGCATTCAACAACTTTTAAGGGTAATCCCTCAAGGGGTTAACCCTAAAACTAGAAATCCCCCGTTTAAAATTTCAATGCTTTATTATGACTCTTAAAATTAAACAAATAGGGAATAGGGAATAGCCGGACTCCCTTGATAAAGTCAGTGTGGGCTGATGAAATGTCGGGAGGCGGATGGCTAGCAATTCATATTAAATGGCGACCATAAGCCAACATATATACTAGTACACATGTGAATCCATAGCTAATAGCCATGTAAAAGAGTGGAAGCCTGATATACCAGCGGATCCACAGATGCAAATAGCTGAGCAGCGGTTGTGCTTTTAAATGTGCACTAAACACACGTTTTGTTCCCTATTTGTTTAATTTTAAGAGTCATAATAAAGCATTGAAATTTTAAACGGGGAATCTCTAGTTTTGGGGTTAACCCCTTTGGGGGATTACACCTAAAGTTGTTGCTTGCACCTTTTGCCCTGGAATCCTCGAGGGATTTGTTGTTAATATCCAATAGCATTTAGACCTGCCAAAATTCCAAAGTTTAATAGATTAATTTATTCATATCTCTTTGTATATATTAAACACTGTATCCTCACACTGTAACTTGGACCTGAGGAAGGAGGGAGCCCCTCTGAAACGCGTAGTCCTTATGCACTTCCACTTTTTATGATACTAATAAGTTTGATATACGCTACTCCTGACTCCTGTGTCATCACGCCGCCGGTGTAGCGCTCGCAGTGCCGAAGTCGGTTTTTGGTGGAAGAAAAAGGGAACCCCTGCCAGGATTCCCGTCCTCCACATCTGTATCCCTGCTATGGTCATCAACGTCATATTACCTGTAGAATTATCACAAGAATCCAATGAAACATCTTGGAGCGATAACAATGAACCATAACTGATTAAATGAAACATGTGGGGCACTGAGAGGCGGGGCTGGAACAGGTGGTATCTCACCTGGCGGAGGACCGCCAGCTCGATGCTCGCCAGAATGGGTAATCAAAAAATTAAAATACATTCAAATTAAATAAAATAAAAATTACATAAAAATCTGCCACATCCAGACGCTCTGTGGCAGTGATTCTAATAGCAATGCCGGTAATCAGCATGTCATACTGAATAACAGTATTATTTCATTAACCTAGCATACTCCATATGTGTGTAAGGACAAGGCAAAGTGTTCTACACCCCTATTGAGGCTGTATGTAGGCCAGAAATAGCCATTTTTAATAGTGATTTGCTGCAAATAAATTCGGACTGAAAGAAACTTTTTTTTGAAAATTCGGCCAATCGGCTGAATCGAAATTTTCAAAAGTTTAATCATCTCTAGTTGCAGGTGGTCTGGACCTTGGTTGATCTACACCTTTAATATAATGGTCTATCTGCACCTTTATACTATCCATTTGCACTAGACTCAGGTGATATTGTGATAGCCGAGTGAGTGTACAACCAAGTTTTGTCCTCGTTGTCACCAGAGACACAGGGATTAAACCAATGTCATGCTTATCTATGGCCCAGAGGTTAAGGTTTTGGGTTTTGGACATATTTATATGTAAATGAGACTAGACCTAAATTCACACCATGTGCTCCCCACATGTTCAAATTCAAAGACACCAAAACCGTATCCCACTCCAAGGAGGATCATAGGGCGCTGCCAATGAGGTAGTCCAGATGGATTTATAAAAGCGGTTTATTTAAACATACTACGTGTTATGAAACCGATCTGGTCTCTTCTTCAGGTACAATACAAATCACACAATACTCAGAATAAATACCCACGAGTCATGTCACATGACCGGAAATGTATTGGATGATAAAAGACAGCATATACAAATCCCATTCATAAAACTATGAATTTAAACATTGGTACGCTCTATTAAACATAAAAATATAAAAAAAACATAAAAATCCAGTAGGAATCTCTATTTATGAGAACCTGAAATTTGTTGTTCACATCAGATGGTTCAGCCGCATGGACAGTAAACAAAGAGATCACATGTAAAGATCTCTCTCACCCGAAACGTCTGACCCGAAGCGTTAGAATGTAACACCTGATCTCCTGCTAGTGGTATCCACAGGCAGCAGAGACAACGGCTGGAGCCGCAACGGAAAAGTGCCCATCCGACGGTCACCTGACGGTGTCACATGGGAGTCACATCATCAATCTTTACCATAGTTACGTGAGTGGCTATTCTTAAACTTAGTAAGTAATTTGCTGGGAGCTAATAATGCCTAGGAATGTTAAACCAGGTTTTGATGGAATCTGTTTTTGGATTCTATTGGTGTGGTTTTGGATTCTAATGTTTAAGCTTGGAGCGTGTGGAGGAAAATGCCGCAGCCTTAAAGGGGTACTCCACTGGAAAACATTTTCTTTTAAATCAACTGGTGCCAGAAAGTTAAACAGATTTGTAAATTACTTCCATTAAAAAATTCCAATCCTTCCAGTACTTATCAGCTGCTCTATAATACACAGGAAGTTATTTTCTTTTTTAATTTCCTTTCTGTTTGACCAGAGTGCTCTCTGCTGACACCTATGTCCATGTCAGGAACTGTCCAGAGCAGGAGCAAATCCCCATAGCAAACCTATTTTGCTCTGGACAGTTCCTGACGTGATCAAAGGTGTCAGCAGAGAGCACTGTGGTCAGACAGAAAGGAAATTTAAAAAGACAAGAACTTCCTGTATATTATACAGCAGCTGATAAGTAATGGAAGGATTGGAATTTTTTAATAGAAGTAATTTAGAAATCTGTTTACCTTTCTGGCACCAGTTGATTTAAAAGAAAATGTTTTCCAGTGGAGTACCCCTTTAAGTGATTAAGCGATTTAATGTGTTGTGCCGGTATCTTGCACAACCGCCATAGGTGAGTTGGTCCTTGGCTCACGTGTTTTGACTCTATATTCTGAAGGTGTCACACCAGGGAGCGCTCTTGTCTTCTATTGTTTCAAATTCAAGGACACAGAATTTTCACTTATAAAAAAACAAAAAGATTATAGCTTGAACTCTTCTATCTCCCTACAGAGGTAGAAATGCAGATATGGTAGAAACTGGGCAAAATGCAATATCTACGCATTCATCGCTTTCTCTACAAAGACATTCACTTTACTTCACTTTAAAACCGAACATTTCTATCTTCTGCAATCCTCCAATACGGGTTTTTTGTTCCACATTAACCATTTGCTGAATACCCTGCTCAGTGAACTCTTTAAGCCAAAATCAAGCCCTTCCACAGACCCCTGTTTTTGGAGTTCGGCATTAAACCTATCTATAAATTTCTGCCCTCTCCAGCTCGAGATTTAGGGTTTGTTTGCCCCTTAAATTTCCCATAACTCTGAGTTAGTACTCTACCAGGGATACCTCTCCTATTACCAGTGACCAGAGTTCTCAGTCACTCTTAAACTGCACAAGGCAGAAGCAAAAACCTCTGTCTAAATCAGATAGGTATACTGCCCGTAAAATTGCCGGTAACCACCCTTGGGGTCACCCTAACCTCTGGGTCCAGCTACAGAAGCAAAAACTAGTACCAGTGACTTTAGCTTTCAGGCAATCTTACAACTGCACAAACACAGAAGCGAAAGGCTTTACCAGTAACGGCCGTTTGGGAATTATTCTTACCTCCATGAACACGAAAGCAAATAGGTATGGTAGTGGAGTACTATTCAATTATTGATTATGGGTTATTGACACAGAGAGGGGGCTCAAAGTAGTGAGCCCAAATTAGCAAATAATGTTTGTGCAAATATTTAACAAAGATGGCCACCATCTCTACGGACACAAACCAAACAGAGCTGAGAGGCCATGTGAAGACACAATAAATAAGAGAGTACCCAGTACAAAGTGAATGCAAAAAGAGTGGAAAAATACCCTGAACTAAAAAGACACAGAAAAGAGCGGGAAAAAGTACCCTGGACAAAAGAGACACAAAAAAAGATCAGGAAAACGGAGTGAAAAAAGGGAACGCACTGTCGCAATGGGTTTGTGCAAACACTCAGCTCAGCGGGAGGGCAGCACAAGGGAGGGTTGAGTACAATGTGACTCCATGCAACCAAACACATCTATACAATTCCAACACTATGGTCAATGTGAACACTGCGCTTATCAGAAATACCCTAAAAACACACTACAGTACTTATCACTCATCAGTCACTCTCCAAACACAGATAACTACAATCTATATACAAGAATGGGCCACAGTGCTTGTAATTTCCCACACAACCACTGGATATAAAACAAAGGCAGCCTCTGTATCAGTAGTTGGCCAGATAAACTACATGTATCTAACTATAAGTAAAATTTAACAACCACAATAAGAAATACAATGTTTTTACTTTTAAAGACTGGTCAGAGCTATAATTTCATACAGATCATCCATTAAATGCAGCTACTGAAACACAGTTGTCTTCTACCTTTGCTCGCCAAATGTTGTAGAATCCAGACGTAATAATTCAGGCTCAGTGCGGTCTGAAAGGATAGCGAATTCACCATAGCTGAAGACAGACAGGTATCGGTAATTCCTCAAGTGACTCCCTTTTCCAGCAACTAGGAGCAGAGTGCCTTAGATCCCCACCCGGAGTCTAGTTTATTTTGTCTAGAAGACAAGCCAGCTGACAGGACAGCAGGTGGTGGTGGACTATTGGTGGAGTAGTAGCCAGCGGACAGTAAGTATTGGTAGACTAGTGGTAGCTGTAGTTGCCAGCGGACAGAAGGTGGTGGTGGACTAGTTGTAGTAGCCAGAAGACAGCAGGCAGTGGTGAACTAGTTCTAGTTGTAGACAGCAGACCGCAGGGATGGTAAACTAATAATACTTGCAGTCAGGCCTTGTGATGCCTCTCCATGTGCTTATGTAGAGTCCTAATTCCTAAAGTCAGGCCCTGGCTATGTCTCATTTCTTTCTGCCGAGACAACACTGTGCCTGGTTTCCTGCATCTGGTAACATAGTAAAGAATTTCCACAAGGCAGAATAAAGTAAAGAGGTAGATACACCCCCACCTGACTGTGCTCCTCCTCTGGAATGCTTTTTTCTGAAGACTGAAGATGCAGCAGCGTCGCTGTCCTAAGCGGATCAGACCAGCAGGCCTATGTCTCGTACATTTCACAAATGCTTTAGCCCTACCTCGGCAGTGCTCATTACCGCTGACATCATAATCAAACTCCACTTCATCATCCCCCACCACTCTTCTCAGTATTCATTTCTGATAGCTCATCATGGGCTCCTTGTTTCCCATCACTCCTCAGCATATCCACCATGATGCCTCACAGTATCCCCACCACGTCACACCACGCCTACCACCACCAGTCCCACTAGTGCTATGCTCGGCCACTGGGGACTCCGAGAGAGATGAGATCCTCACACACAATGTAGCGGTGACTTTTTGATTTGAATGAATGACTTCCTGGTGAATGTATATAAGATACTATAATACTGCTCCTATTTACAAGAATATAACTACTATAATACTGCCTCCTATATACAAGAATATAACTACTATAATACTGCTCCTATATACAAGATTATAACTACTATAATACTGCTCCTATATACAAGAATATAACTACTATAATACTGCTCCTATATACAAGAATGTAACTACTATAATACTGCTCCTATATACAAGAATATAACTACTATAATACTGCTCCTATATACAAGAATATAACTACTATAATACTGCTCCTATATACAAGAATATATCTTCTATAATACTGCCCCTATATACAAGAATATAACTACTATAATACTGCTCCTATATACAAGAATATAACTACTATAATACTGCCTCCTATATATATATATATATATATTTATATATATATATACTGCCTCCTATATCCATATATCCTATATATCCTATATTGTGCAGGGACAATATAGGGACAATGAAAATATTACCACGTCATGCTCATGTATATATAACCATCTCATGTCACTCCGCCAGGTAATCTGCTGCCTCTTGGGAAATCCGTGGAATGGAGCAGAGGATTCGGACTTGCAGAGAGGATGGTCCAAGCAGAGAAAAAAATCAAGACCTCGGATTTTATCATTCCTGTGTTTGTGCACAGGTGAGTGCAAGACCAAATACTGACATATATGTATTATAGCAGTATTATAGTAGTTATATGCCTAGTTATCGTTATAGAAGCAGTATTATACTAGTTATATTCTTGTATATAGGAGCAGTATTATAGTAGTTATATTCTTGTATATAGGAGCAGTATTATAGTAGTTATATTCTTGTATATAGGAGCAGTATTATAGTAGTTATATTCTTGTATATAGGGGCAGTATTATAGTAGTTATATTCTTGTATATAGGAGCAGTATTATAGTAGTTATATTCTTGTATATAGGAGCAGAATTATACTAGTTATATTCTTGTATATAGTAGGCAGTATTATAGTAGATATATTCTTGTATATAGGAGCAGTATTATAGTAGGTATATTCTTGTATATAGGAGCAGTATTATAGTAGTTATATTCTTGTATATAGGAGCAGTATTATACTAGTTATATTCTTGTATATAGGAGGCAGTATTATAGTAGATATATTCTTGTATATAGGAGCAGTATTATAATAGTTATATTCTTGTATATAGGATCAGTATTATAGTAGGTATATTCTTGTATATAGGAGCATTATTATAGTAGTTATATTCTTGTATATAGGAGGCAGTATTATAGTAGTTATATTCTTGTATATAGGAGTATTATAGTAGTTATATTCTTGTATATAGGAGGCAGTATTATAGTAGTTATATTCTTGTATATAGGGGCAGTATTATAGTAGTTATATTCTTGTATATAGGAGCAGTATTATAGTAGTTATATTCTTGTATATAGGAGTATTATACTAGTTATATTCTTGTATATAGGAGCAGTATTATAGTAGTTATATTCTTGTATATAGGAGCAGTATTATAGTAGTTATATTCTTGTATATAGGAGCAGTATTATACTAGTTATATTCTTGTATATAGTAGGCAGTATTATAGTAGATATATTCTTGTATATAGGAGCAGTATTATAGTAGGTATATTCTTGTATATAGGAGCAGTATTATAGTAGTTATATTCTTGTATATAGGAGCAGTATTATACTAGTTATATTCTTGTATATAGGAGGCAGTATTATAGTAGATATATTCTTGTATATAGGAGCAGTATTATAATAGTTATATTCTTGTATATAGGATCAGTATTATAGTAGGTATATTCTTGTATATAGGAGCATTATTATAGTAGTTATATTCTTGTATATAGGAGGCAATTTTTATTGTGAAAACAAACAAAATTACAATTAACATAAATTCTTACAATGCAAAACAAAAATAACAAGCATTGTACACACAATGACTACTCAACTAGAGTATGTACAGAGTAATATTAAACTTAGAAAGTCCACATTTGCTGGAAAAGGAAAAACACAAAAAAATTTAATAAAATAACATGACATCATCCATGTTAAACCAAAGAGACATTCCTCCATAATTTCCCATTATTTTGGTTCCTCCGTATCTCTAATGACTTTACCCACTGGAGCTCGGACATGATCTGGCTTACTGCTGTGTTGTGATGGAATGGCTCATTGTGTATGGACACTCTAGTTCTCATGTGCCAATGGTAATATTTAGTGATAGTAATTATAATGTACATTGTCCCCCTGTCTACAGTCCTGTTACTGGATGGTACAGCATATATGATGTCAGGGTACGTCAGGTTCTGCAGTAATGGGATGTTCAGCTTACTGGACACTTCTTCCCATATCCTCCTCCCACCCCTGCAGTCAGATATGAAATGCTCCATAGTCTCCTCCTGCTGACAACCCAGAGGACAGTTCCTATCAGAAACGCTTAGATATTTCAGGTTACCCCTGACAAAGAGCCTCCCATGGAGCGACAGCCAAGCTATGTCAAAGAATTTTGCGGGGAGTCGTTTCCCATTGAGGAACTTTAGACTTTCCTGTAAAGTGCTGGTCACACAATCCCTCAAGGCAAGCGGAGAGCAGAAGAAATCCCTACAAACCCTTACGTATAGATCCTTCCTTGGCTTACTCTCTATATAGGACTTCTCAATGCGCCATCTCTTCAGACATCTGAGCCCGTATTCCAGGTACGGGGGGAGGTAGTCACGCGTCCATCTCCCCCTCTTGAGACTGCCGCCTCGCACCCAAGACTCTGCAAAAGGCAATATCCAGTCCCTGATACTATTCGCCCACAGGGAGCTGTTGTTTGAGTCCATGCAACCAAAATTAACTTTTAGAAACATGGAGTCAAAGAACACCCTTGGATTCAGCATATCCAACCCACCCTCTCTCCTCTGTAGGTAGGTGACCCCTCTTTTTATCAGATTCAACCTGTTCCCCCAGAACATTTGGAAGAACAGGCTAAAGAGCCGAGCGGAGAAAGATTCTGGCAAAGGAAAAACAACAGAGACATATAAGAAGACGGGGACCAGGTAAGTCTTCAACATTTTAACCCTTTCTCTATAGGTCAGCCTCCAGTTCTTCCAGCGCTGAACCTTTGCATTTCCGGCTTCCAACTTCTCTTCCCAATTTAGTTTGGCGTTATCGTCCCTCCCGAATTTGACCCCTAGGATTTTAATATAGGAGGAGGCTCTCACAAATTGGGGCAGATCAAAATCTGGATCAGTATCTGATACCCAGAGAGCTTGACTCTTCTCAAGGTTGACCAGAGACCCTGAGGCCTCCGAGTAACTTCTGATGGCCGCAGACAACATCTCCACCTCACGAGGCTCAGATATCACTACGGTCACATCATCCGCGTAGGCAACAACACTCAGGGGTAGGCAGTGGGGGACCGGCACCCCCTGAAAACCACACTCCTGCAGTGACCTCAGAAACGGGTCTAAGGCAAATACATACAGCAGCGGGCTCAGTGGGCAACCTTGTCTCACCCCCGCCTCAACCCTGAAGGTGTCACCCTGCCAACCATTGATCAGAGGAAAGCTCTCGGCCTCACAATACAAAGTCTTCAGCCAATCGATGAATTGTCCCGGAATACCGTACTTTGACAAAGTGGCCCATAGATACTCGTGATCTACTCTGTCAAAGGCTTTAGCCTGGTCAAGACTGACAACATATCTCCCACACCTCAGGGCTTTACATCTCTCAAACATCTCCCTTATGGAGATCACTGCCCCAGAGATGTTCCGCCCTTTTACTGTGCCATACTGACAGCCTGCCAACAGTGCCGGGGACAGACAAACTAACCTAGAAAACAGGATTTTTGCCAGAATCTTCCTGTCGACATTCAAAAGGGCAATTGGCCTCCAGTTCTTGATGTCACTCGGCTCTTTACCTTTAGACAGCAGAATCAGCGAGGACACTCTCATGGATGGAGGCATCAGGTGACTTTCTAGACAATTTGTGTAAACATCCACGAGGATTGGAGCCAAGAGGTCTCTGAATGTCTTATAGAATTCTGCTGTTATCCCATCCGGACCTGGTGCCTTCTTCACATGTAACTTATCAATGGCCTCTTTGACCTCCGCCACCATCAAATCTGCTGTCAAAGGAGAAAAGTCCAAATCATTAGTATCAGGGAGCGGAGTTGTCTCAAAGAATTGGGTCATCTTGTCTCTATCCAAAACCTTCCTCTGAAACAAGTCAGCATAGTACGATCTCACCACCCCCAGGATACCCTCCCGAGATTCCTGCAAAACACCCTGGGAGTCAGTGAGACCGGTGACAGATTTATTTGCCAGCCGCTCCCGGCAATTCTCAAAGGGATCAGGAGACCCTAAGGACCCATAATCCCGTTCAAGAACCAGGGAGGTATACCTGCTGTACTGATACTGCCTTATCTCAGATTTCAGCCGGTCTATCCTTTGTTGGTCCCCACCCGCCGAATACAGTGACTCCAATTCTTTCCGCAGCTTGAGATACTGGCCATACTTACTCTTCCCCTTTATAACTGACAGTCTCTTTAAGAGGGTTCTGATCTCATCCTTGACATCCTCCCACCAGGCGGCCATATCATCATAGAAGTCCACCCTCTCTAGTTGACCCTGTATAAGAGAGTGAACCTGTCTCTGCACAGAAGGATCCTCTAATAGGCTGGAATTCAGTCTCCATAACCCTCTACCTGTCTCAGGACACTGTGTGACACCCAAACAGAAATATAAGGCCAGATGGTCAGAATAAGGGACGATCTTCTCATCTTTCTCACCAATCGTCTCTGTAGGACTAACCAGAGCCAAATCTATCCTACTGCTTCTTCCACCACAAAAATAGGTAAACTTTGCCTTCCGACCACCCTGCACAAACACATCTGACAACCCGGCCTGTAGAATGATTTGGTTTAAGACCTTGGAGTCTCGTGTTAGAGGTCTTTTAGATGTTCTGTCACTAGTTGTTCTGGAGGCATTAAAATCTCCGGCCAAGATGACAGGGACAGACGTGAAGAGATATGGCTTCACTTCATTATAAAGGTTAACCCTTTCAGTCACTGTCTGTGAACCATAGATATTAATGAGTCGGAGCCTTCTACCCCGAATAGTAACTTCTAGCATTAGGCACCTTCCCATCAATACCTCTGTCAGCCTATGTACAGTTACATCATTGGTGGTAAAGAGGATAGAGACCCCGGCACTTGGTTCCACAGCCAGTGACCAAAAGGATGGACCAGACCGCCATTCACGCTCTGCTTCACGTAACAGTCCTTGAGTATTTAAACGTGTCTCCTGTAAGAAGAAGATGTCAGCATCAATAGACTTTAGATGGTCATATACGACGTGTCTGGTCCTCCTCACTCTGACACTGTTCACATTACTGGAGAACACTTTAAGGGTAAAGTCGGCCATCATAACAAAAGAAAGCAGAAGAAGCAGAGATGTCACCCCCATCATCACAGATCTGAGTCCGAGCCCTCCTGCTGACCACCTGTTTCCATGTCCGATTCGGACAGACGTTTATCCCGTGGGGGTCTCCTTTTTGTGGGGGGATCACCCTCTTGGTCTTCATTAAATTCCTCTATCACTCTCTTTAGCTCCCTCTCCATCTCTTCCTCCGCGTCTGACTCTGATAGGACACTGTACCTATTTGTGATGGTCATTACACCTGACCCGGGGTCTACTTTCTTTTTGGAGGGCTTTTGGACAGTGGTCCATCCCTCCTCAGGCTTGCGGCTGGTTTTGTCTTTTTTCCGTCTCTTCTGCGGATTTATTGATGCTGGGGCAGAAGAAGACATGGCCACAACCTGCTCAGTGACCTCCCTGTTCCCCTCAGTGGCTCCTGGCTGGGACTGGTCGGGCACTGTGTCACCAATATTGTCACCCATATTGTCACCCCTAGTGTCACCTACAGTGTCACCCATATTGTCACCCCTAGTGTTATGCTGAGGCTCGGGTTGTGTCACTGCTGACCCTGACACCAATGTCTCCCCCTCCAGGTCCTCTGCCCCCTCCAGCAGGTCCTCATCAGGGAAGTCCTTACAGATGTTATGCCAGGCGTCAGGACAGTCCCTGTGGGAGTGACCGGTCTTACCACAGAGGTTGCAGCGGATGTTCTGGCAGGTGGCGCTGACATGGCCGATCTCCCCACATAAATTACACTTCACTAGGGTGCACACACTCGCGATATGACCGGTCTTCCCACACTTGAAACATTTTCTGGGCTGACCTGCATAGAAACAAACCCCTTTTTCCCGACCAATGAAAAATGAATTGGGCAGATGTTGGGTAATGTTATTAATCTGCCGTAACTTTACCAGGACCTTCCACCCGCCCGTCCATATGCCGTCCTCATCCCTGGTCTTTGTCAGGTCTGACATTAGGTCACAGTGCCTTTTTAACCATACAACAATATCCTGGGGGGGGACAGACTCGTTCCAGAATATAATGGTGACATTCGCTGTGTCCGGTCTGGAGATGGGGACAAAGCTGAACTTATTCCAGCCATCAGCATCTCTCACCCGGGTGACATGGGCCCAGAAGCGGTCCAGGTCAGACATGAGTTTGAAGCTGACGTCATAGCCCTGCCTGTCAGGAAGGTTTATCACTGCCAGGATGTTAGATGGCAGGAAGCCCATTTGGTGGCACAGAAGTTCACGGACCACAAACCTCCTGTCAGGCAGCTCCTCCTTGGCCCCTCTATGTCTGAACCTGACCACGTTCCTCCTCTTGAAAGCCTGACCCGTGTAGTTTACATTGGACATGAATGGTGACCCACGACTCCAGGCATTACCAGAGGAGGCGCCACTACTTCTACCCTCCTGCTGTACTTGGGGGCGCTGTGATGGCTGCTGACCAGCCGTACTAGGGGGGTCTGACACTTGTGTGACTAAAGGGGGGAAGTGTTGTGCATCAGACTGTACAGCCCCCTCCCCACCATCAACCTCTATACTCTGGGGGTCACAAGCCTCTGAAGGCTGAACTAATAGTGGACCTGACCCCAGAGATGACCCCAGATCCCACACAGACTGTGAAGCGCCCCCCTCTGCAGACACATTATCAGTAATATCACATACAGTCATATCATTGCAGTCACTGGCAGTATGATCCTGCACTACAGAGCCCAGCAAGCCTTGCAAAGCCATGTCCTGTGAACTCTCTGCTGCACTGCTGCCTTCAGGTAAGAGTCCACAGTCCTGCTGCTCTCTACTGCGCCCAGGGGCTTGTGGTGACTGCACTACTGTTACAGAGTTACCTTCAGGTATGTGTCCATAGTCCTGCTTCACCGTGCTGACTGCTGGGACTTGTGGTACCTCTGGAGGAGTCTCTGCAGGTCTCTGATGTTGCTGGACGCTTGCTTCTGCTTGTCTGTACAAATCCCCTTTTTCAAAAGGGAAGCTGGCTGGTCTGAGGAGTGGTCTTGCACAGAACTGCTGGATGTCCTCTTGTCTTGCACAGGACTGCTGGATGTCATCTGGACAGGTTGTAGACTTGGGTTCAGCAGTAGATGTAGATGACTTTGTTGCTGGTCTCTCCTTATATCCCTCAAATCTTTGCTGATTCCTGAAGGTTTCAGCGACTGGTCCCATCTGGTCCAATACGTCCTCCATGTCCTGCACAGTGTCAGCGAGCTGCACAGCGAGGGAGCTCAGCTTCTTGTCATGTACAGCCTGGTTATTGGGGTTTGCTGCCTTTAGCTTGTAAATACATTCAATTTGTTTCTGCAGCTGTAACTTTGTCTTTTTTAAAGTCTCAAGTCTCTTTACCAGAGCTGGGATCTGCTCGGCCAAACACAGTTCAGGCGCCCGCTGAGTATTGGGGGGCCGCGCTGGTGGGGTACTCACAGGACTCTGCTTCTGAGGTGGGATCTGTCTCGGTGTTGCTGTGGTCACTGCTGCAGGGTCACAATCTCCAGACTGGGGACTAGGCCCCTGGTTCTTCCCAGTGACCGCACTTGTGGCCCCCTGAAGCCTTCCTGGTGTACTCCCTCTGGTCCCCTCTGGCGTGCTTGTAACTTTTGCGCTGCTCCCGCTCCCGTATCGTGTGCGGTCAGAACGTATCAGGACAGGCTGCTGCAGATTCTCCTGCATGGTCTGCTTCTCCAGGGATGTTCTCCTCTGTCTGACTGCAGGAGGGGTGGATTGTACCTGCAGCCATTACCTTACTTGATGATTCCTTCTTAGCTTCCAAGACTTTCTTTTCATCTGTGCTTCTTGCTGCACCAGAACTGACAACATTCTGAACATTTCTTACATCCATAGAAACTTTAGGATTTTCATCCATGGTTTGTGGTGTCTGAGGATTAATTCCCAGAATAGGCCGAGAAGCCTGGGCCTTGCTTGGGGAGCTTCCCCACCCAGGGTGGCCCCTCCCTGGGCTTTCTCCAGACATCAGGAGAGCTACACAGACACAACCTCTCAGCTAGGAGGCAGTATTATAATAGTTATATTCTTGTATATAGGGGGCAGTAATATAGTAGTTATATTCTTGTATTATAATAGCTATATTCTTGTATATAGGGGGCAGTAATAAAGTAGTTATATTCTTGTATATAGGAGCAGTATTATAGAAGTTATATTCTTGTATATAGGAGCAGTATTATACTAGTTATATTCTTGTATATAGGAGCAGTATTATACTAGTTATATTCTTGTATATAGGAGCAGTATTATACTAGTTATATTCTTGTATATAGGAGCAGTATTATAGTAGTTATATTCTTGTATATAGGAGCAGTATTATAGTAGTTATATTCTTGTATATAGGGGGCAGTAATAAAGTAGTTATATTCTTGTATATAGGAGCAGTATTATACTAGTTATATTCTTGTATATAGGAGCAGTATTATAGTAGTTATATTCTTGTATATAGGAGCAGTATTATACTAGTTATATTCTTGTATATAGGAGCAGTATTATACTAGTTATATTCTTGTATATAGGAAGCAGTATTATAGTAGTTATATTCCTGTATATAGGAGCAGTATTATAGTAGTTATATTCTTGTATATAGGAGGCAGTATTATAGTAGTTGTATTCTTGTATATATGGGCAGTATTATAGTAGTTATTCTTGTATATAGGAGGCAGTATTATAGTAGTTATATTCTTATATATAGAAGCAGTATTATAGTATTTATATTCTTGTATATAGGAGCAGTATTATAGTAGTTATATTCTTGTATATAGGAGCAGTATTATAGTAGTTATATTCTTGTATATAGGAGCAGTATTATACTAGTTATATTCTTGTATATAGTAGGCAGTATTATAGTAGATATATTCTTGTATATAGGAGCAGTATTATAGTAGGTATATTCTTGTATATAGGAGCAGTATTATACTAGTTATATTCTTGTATATAGTAGGCAGTATTATAGTAGATATATTCTTGTATATAGGAGCAGTATTATAGTAGTTATATTCTTGTATATAGGAGCAGTATTATAGTAGTTATATTCTTGTATATAGGAGCAGTATTATACTAGTTATATTCTTGTATATAGTAGGCAGTATTATAGTAGATATATTCTTGTATATAGGAGCAGTATTATAGTAGTTATATTCTTGTATATAGGAGCAGTATTATAGTAGTTATATTCTTGTATATAGGAGCAGTATTATACTAGTTATATTCTTGTATATAGGAGGCAGTATTATAGTAGATATATTCTTGTATATAGGAGCAGTATTATAATAGTTATATTCTTGTATATAGGATCAGTATTATAGTAGGTATATTCTTGTATATAGGAGCATTATTATAGTAGTTATATTCTTGTATATAGGAGGCAGTATTATAGTAGTTATATTCTTGTATATAGGGGGCAGTAATAAAGTAGTTATATTCTTGTATATAGGAGCAGTATTATACTAGTTATATTCTTGTATATAGGAGCAGTATTATAGTAGTTATATTCTTGTATATAGGAAGCAGTATTATAGTAGTTATATTCCTGTATATAGGAGCAGTATTATAGTAGTTATATTCTTGTATATAGGAGGCAGTATTATAGTAGTTGTATTCTTGTATATATGGGCAGTATTATAGTAGTTATTCTTGTATATAGGAGGCAGTATTATAGTAGTTATATTCTTATATATAGAAGCAGTATTATAGTATTTATATTCTTGTATATAGGAGCAGTATTATAGTAGTTATATTCTTGTATATAGGAGCAGTATTATAGTAGTTATATTCTGGTATATAAGGGGTTGTATTATAGTAGATCTATTCTTGTATATAGGAGGCAGTATTATAGTAGTTATATTCTTGTATATAGGAGGCAGTATTATAGTAGTTATTCTTGTATATAGAAGCAGTATTATAGTAGTTATATTCTTGTATATATAGGTGCAGTATTATAGTATTTATATTCTTGTATATATGAGCAGTATTATAGTAGTTATATTCTTGTTTATAGGAGCAGTATTATAGTAGTTATATTCTTGTATATAGGAGCAGTATTATAGTAGTTATATTCTGGTATATAGGGGGCAGTATTATAGTAGTTTTATTCTTGTATATAGGAGGCAGTATTATAGTAGTTATATTCTTGTATATAGGAGTATTATAGTAGTTATATTCTTGTATATAGGAGGCAGTATTATAGTAGTTATATTCTTGTATATAGGGGCAGTATTATAGTAGTTATATTCTTGTATATAGGAGCAGTATTATAGTAGTTATATTCTTGTATATAGGGGGCAGTATTATAGTAGTTATATTCTTGTATATAGGAGCAGTATTATAGTAGTTATATTCTTGTATATAGGAGCAGTAGTATAGTAGTTATATTCTTGTATATAGGAGCAGTATTATAGTAGTTATAGTCTTGTATATAGGAGCAGTATTATAGTAGTTATATTCTTGTATATTGGAGCAGTATTATAGTAGTTATATTCTTGTATATAGGAGCAGTATTATAGTAGATATATTCTTGTCTATAGGAGCAGTATTATAGTAGTTATATTCTTGTATATAGGAGCAGTATTATAGTAGATATATTCTTGTATATAGGAGCAGTATTATAGTAGTTATATTCTGGTATATAGGGGGCAGAATTATAGTAGATCTATTCTTGTATATAGGAGGCAGTATCATAGTAGTTATATTCTTGTATATAGGAGCAGTATTATAGTAGATATATTCTTGTATATAGGAGCAGTATTATAGTAGTTATATTCTTGTATATAGAAGCAGTATTATAGTAGTTTTATTCTTGGACATAGGTGGTAGTATTATAGTTCTATTCCCATCTGTAGCCGAGTTGTGATTTCTAATCACTGTAACATCATCTATCCCATGAAATTAATCATTGACTCAGATCTGGAGTTGTCACTATGTTGTTGTTGCTGTTGAACCAGTAGAGATATTTTCAGGTTGTCTTTTTATTGATTTTATCTTTTTTTTTTTTTTTTTAGTGTGAAAAAAGAAATAACAAAGGAGGATAAAGAAGAGCTGAAAATCATATTCCACACTGCGCAGAAACTGACAGGTAATGTGTTTCCTCATCTATATTTATAAAACTCAATGTATGTATATATATATATATATATATATATATTATGTGTATGTATGTACAGTGGGGAAAAGAGTATTTAGTCAGCCACCAATTGTGCAAGTTCTCCCCCTTATAAAGATGAGAGGCTGTAATTATCATCTTAGGTTAATTAGAGATGAGCGAACTTTTCAAAAATTAGATTTGGCCGATTCGCCGAATTTTCCGAAAAAGTTTGTTTCGATCCGAATTTGTTTGCAGCAAATCTATATTAAAAAAGGCTATTTCTAGCCTACATACAGCCTCTATAGGGGTATAGAACACTTTGTTGTGTCCTAAAATGCATATGAAGTGTGCTGGGGTAGTGAAATAATACTGTTAGGTTCACACTGGGATGAACCAGGTTCAGTATATGGTTCGTGTATACGGCTGGGGAGAGGGGGGCGGTGCTTTATCGCGGCACCCGCACTGAGCCATCTCTGGCTGACCGGAGTGAACCGCAGCCTTCGGTCGGCTGGGTTTTCGGCCGTATGCGGTTGGCCGACCTATAGACATGCATTAAATGCAGTTCCCGTATGCGGCTGAGTGCGGGCGCCGCAATTAAGCCTCGCCCCCTCCCCCCAGCCGTATACGGGAACCGTATACTAAAAATCGTGGTTCACCGCAGTGTGAACCTAGATCAGTGTTTCCCAACCAGTGTGCCTCCAGCTGTTGCAAAACTACAACACCCAGCATGCCTGGACAGCCAGCAACACCTGGAGGCACACTGGTTGGGAAACACTGACCTAGATATTGCCTGAATGACACAGCCTGGAGTTAGGTGATGCATGAGCTCACAGTGTACTTACACCCGCCGGGTGCTACCTATGAGAAATCTTAGGTACTTTAATTTTCCAAAATTGTTTTTTTTTTTTTTTTTTTGGGGGGGGGATTGTGAAGCCCTGGTGCCACACACTATCCACAAATTTGAAATTCCCAGACCCAGGCCCCACCTCTGCGGCATCAGTAACCCATATATTGCCTGAAGGACACAGCCTGGAGTTGGCTGATGCACCAGTACAGACCAGGGCTTCACAATCCCCCCAAAAAACAACACAATATGAGAAATTTTTGAAAAACATTTTGTATAGCGGGTGCTACCTATGAGAAAATTCCAAATTCTCGGACCCAGGCCCCACCACAGCGGCATCAGTAACCCATATATTGCCTAAAGGACACAGACTGAAGTTGACTGATGCACGAGTACACACTACACACCCGTCACCCGGGCTTCACAATCCACCCCCCCCCCC
This sequence comes from Hyla sarda, assembly GCF_029499605.1. Taxonomy (NCBI): domain Eukaryota; kingdom Metazoa; phylum Chordata; class Amphibia; order Anura; family Hylidae; genus Hyla; species Hyla sarda. The sequence goes on from NC_079196.1 coordinate 232,703,078, forward strand.
CAAAATCAACAAAATTGTATAATTTTCTTTTAAAAATGTAGACCTTTGTGTAAAAACAAGCGCATATCCAACATTTCAGAAGACTCTATAATGCAGGACGGTGGACCACCCAAAGACATTCTTCTCAAAAATAATAAACCACACAATGTTTGACATTTAAAAAAATAATAATTATAAAAAATGTGTGTAAGCGCATATTTCTCCAAAAGATCAGATCACCAAAGGAGTTTTTTCGCCAAAAATGATTAAGCAGAGTAATCCCTCTCCGTATTTTTATTTTATTTTCATAAAAAAATCACACGCAACAAGCGTTCCATTGTGTAACAGTTAGCATTCTGCAAAATTCTATTTTATTACTGATAAAATTATCAGTAAATTTAACAATAACACTACCCAAGAGTGTTTAACCTCTTAAGGACGCAGGGCGTATGGATACGCCCTGCGTTCCGAGTCCTTAAGGACCGAGGGCGTATCCATACGCCCGTGGGAATTCCGGTCCCCACCGCTAGCCGGTTGGGGACCGGAGCCGGATGCCTGCTGAAATCATTCAGCAGGTACCCTGGCACATTGCCCCGGGGGGTCCTGAGACCCCCCCATGTCGGCGATTGGAGAGAATCGCATGTCAATTCAGACATGCGATTTTCTCCAATTCCGGGCTGATCGGGTCTCTGGTGAACCGATCACCCGGAAAATAGGGCTGATCGGAGTTGTCAGCAACAACCTCGATCAGCCTAAAGGATTGGAGTGAGATTGCAAAGCTGCGATCTCCTCATATCCCCTGCCATTACTCAGAACGGAGTTCTGACCAATGGCAGCGCAGGACAGGGGGTTGCCATGGCAACCCCCCATTCTGCCCGCCCCTGGATGTCGAGGGGCTCTGAGAAGAAGATGGAGGCCGTACCTGCAGGAGAAGATACCTGGGGACCTGGGATCTTCAATGGAGCCTGCAGGATCCTGATCAGGTAGGGAATCGACAGTGGGGGGGGGGGGGGGGGAATTGAAAGTGAAAGTAAATCGATCTTTACTGTGGCAACCCCTAGGGGGGCCAAACTGCAACTCCCAGCATGCCCAGAGAGCCAAAGGCTGTCTGGGCATGCTGGGAGTTGTAGTTTTGCAACATCTGGAGGGTCACAGTTTGGAGACCACTGTTACAAAGTCGTAAAGTCATGGATTGTTCTCAATCATCATCTGGGAAGACCTATAAGAAGATAGCAAAACAATTTCAAATGTCAATATCCTCTGTTCGGAATGTAATTAAGAAATGGCAGTCATCAGGAACAGTGGAAGTTAAATCAAGATCTGGAAGACCAAGAAAAATATCAGACAGAACAGCTCGCAGGATTGTGAGAAGAACAATTCAAAACCCACGTTTGACTGCACAATCCCTCCAGAAAGATCTGGCAGACACTGGAGTTGTGGTACACTATTCCACTATAAAGAGATACTTGTACAAATATGGTCTTCATGGAAGAGTCATCAGAAGAAAACCTCTTCTACGTCCTCACCACAAAAATCTGTGTTTAAACTTTGCAAATTAACATATAGACAAGCCTGATGCATTTTGGAAACAAGTTCTGTGGACCCATGAGGTTAAAATTGAACTTTTGGGCCGGAATGAGCAAAGGTATGTTTTGGAGAAGAAGGGGAACAGAATTTAATGAAAAGAACCTCTGTCCAACTGTTAAGCTTGGGGGTGGATCAATCATTCTTTGGGGTTGTATTGCAGCCAGTGGCACAGGGAACATCTCACGAGTAGAAGGAAAAATTGATTCAATAAAATTTCAGCAAATTTTGGATGCTAACTTGATGCCAACTGTGAAAAAGCTGAAGTTAAAGAGAGGATGGCTTCTACAAATGGATAATGATCCTAAACACACCTCGAAATCCACGGGGGATTACATCAAGAGGCGTAAACTGAAGGTTTTGCCATGGCCTTCACAATCTCCTGACCTCAACATAACTGAAAATCTATGGATAGACCTTAAAAGAGCAGTGCGTGACAGACAGACCAGAAATCTCAAAGAACTGGAAGACTTTTGTAAGGAAGAATGGGCAAAGATACCTCAAACAAGAATTGAAAGACTCTCGGCTGCTACAAAAAGCATTTACAAGCTGTGATACTTGCCAAAGGGGGCAGTACAAGATATTAACTCTGCAGGGTGCCCAAACTTTTGGAGATGCCATTTTTTTGTTTTATGTTATTTTGAAAGTGTAAATGATGGAAATAAAATGTAACTTTTGTTGACATATTATAAGAATGTCTAATCTGTAATTTGATGCCTTTTGGAGATTTTTCCATCTTTCCTTGGCTTCTTTATGCACATTAATACAAATTTTTACCTGGGGTGCCCAAACTTTTGATCCCCACTGTACATGGCCCCATTCATTCTTTCCTTTACACGGATCAGTTGTCTGGTAACTTTGCTGAAAAACAGCCCCAAAGCATGATGTTTCCACCCCCATGCTTCACAGTACGTATGGTGTTCTTTGGATGCAACTCAGCATTCTTTCTCCTCCAAACACGACGAGTTGAGTTTTTATTAAAAAGTTCTACTTTGGTTTCATCTGACCATATGACATTCTCCCAATCCTCTTCTGGATCATCCAAATGCTCTCTAGCAAACTTCAGACGGGCCCGGACATGTACTGGCTTAAGCAGGGGGACACATCAGGTACTGCATGATTTGAGTCCCTGGCGGCGTAGTGTGTTACTGATGGTAGCCTTTAGGTAAACAGGTAATTCCTCAGTCACCTTTTCAGCCAGAGCCCTGGTGCACGAAACGGTGTGAACCAACACCAAGATAATATGAAAGAGTAAAAGTCCAGCGCAGTATCTTGTGCAAATCAAAAGAAGATTCTTTATTCAAGCCATAAGACAGCATGATGGTAGCCTTTGTTACTTTGGTCTCAGCTCTCTGCAGGACATTCACTAGGTTTCCCCGTGTAGTTCTGGGATTTTTGCTCACCGTTCTTGTGATCATTTTGACACCACAGGGTGAGATCTTACGTGGAGCCCCAGATGGAGGGAGCTTATCAGGGGTCTTGTATGTCTTCCATTTTCTAATAATTGCTCCCACAGTTGATTTCTTCACACCAAGCTGCTTGTCTATTGCAGATTCAGTCTTCCCAGCCTGGTGCAGGTCTATAATTTTGTTTCTGGTGTCCTTTGACAGCTCTTTGATTTTGGCCATAGTGGAGTTTGGAGTGTGACTGTATGAGGTTGTGGACAGGGGTCTTTTATACTGATAACAAGGTTAAACAGGAGCCATTAATACAGGTAACGAGTGGAGGACAGAGGAGAATGTTAACCCGTACAGGACCCAGGGCGTACGGATATGCCCTGGGTACCTGGGTCTTAAGGACCCAGGGCGTACAGGTACGCCCGTGTGAATTTCAGTCCCCGCCATGCGCCGGGCAGGGACTGGGCCGGGGTGACTGCTGATATCTATCAGTAGGCACCCCGTGCCAATGTCCAGACTGATCACCGCAAATCACAGTTTCCTGGTCATACGGGTCACCGATCACCCGGTGACCCGGAAAATAAGGGGGATGGGGGTTGTTTAAGACACACACCATCTTCCTGAAGGGATAGGAGTGAGGTGGCAGGGGTTTCACCCCTCCTATCCCTGCCCCCGATCTGCTATTGGTCGTCAGAAGCGACGACCAATAGCAGATCAGGGTTGGGGTTAACTTTTGGTTTCCCCGCTCTGCCCGGTCACTCTAGACCAGACCGAGCGGGGGAACAGACGGGAACCGGCGCCGAAGGTCTACTTACCTTCGGTGGCGATCCTCTGCGACGATCCTTGGTGGCGGCAATGACGTGCGGCAGGATACAGGAGAGGTAAGTTGTTGCCTAGCAACATCTGGAGGGCTAGTGGTCTCTAAACTGTAGCCCTCCAGATGTTGCAAAACTACAACTCCCAGCATGCCCAGACAGCTGTTTGCTGTTTGGGCATGCTGGGATTTTTAGTTTTGCAACAACTGGAGGGCCACAGTTTAGAGATCACTGTGCAGTGGTCTCTAAACTGTAGCCCTCCAGCTGTTGAAAAACTACAAATCCCAGCATGCTCAAACAGCAAACAGCTGTCTGGGCATCCAGGGAGTTGTAGTTGTGTACCTCCAGCTGTTGTATAACTACATCTATCAGCATGCCCTTCGGTAATCAGTATATGATCGGAGTTGCAGTTTTGCAACAGCTGGAGGCACACTGGTTGGAAAATAGAACCTAACTTAGGATTTTCAACCAGTTTGCCTCCAGCTGTTGCAAAAGTACAACTCCCAGCATGCCCTGTCTGTCAGTACATGCTGGGAGTTGTAGTTTTGCATCAGCTGAAAGTTTGCCCCCCCCCCCCCCATGTGAATGTACAGGGTACAGGGTACATTCACACAGGCAGGTTTACAGTAAGTTTCCTGGTTCAAGTTTGAGCTGCGCAAACTCCTAGCGGGAAACTCACCGTAAACCCCGCCAGTGCGAATGTACCCTAAAAACACTACACATAATAAAGGGTAAAACACTACATATACACCCCCTTACACTGTCCCCCTAATAAAAATGAAAAATGTATCGTACGGCAGTGTTTCCGAAACGGAGCCTCCAGCTGCAAAACAACAACTTCCAGCATATTCGGACAGCCACTGACTGTCCAGGCATGCTGGGAGTTTAACAACAGCTGGAAGCACCCTGTTTGGGAATCACTGGCGTAGAATACCCCTATGTCCACCCCTATGCTATCCCTAATTTGGTCCTCAAATGCGCATGGCGCTCTCTCACTTCAGAGCCCTGTCATATTTCAAGGAAGCAGTTTAGGACCACATATGGGGTATTTCCGTACTCGGGAAAAATTGCATTACAAATTTTGGGGGGCTTTTTCTCCTTTTACCCCTTATGAAAAGGTAAAGTTGGGGTCTACACCAGCCTGTTAGTGTAAAAAAATAAAAAAAAATTACACTAACATGCTGGTGTTGCCCTTTACTTTTTATTTTCACAAGCCTTAAAAGTAAAAATAGACCCCCAAAATTTGTAACACAATTTCTCCTGAGTAGAGAAATACCCCATAAGTGGGCGTAAAATGCTCTGTGGACGCACAACAAGGCTCAGGAGTGAGAGCGCACTATGTACATTTGAGGCCTAAATTGGTGATTTGCACAGGGGTGGCTGATTTTGACAGCGGTTCTGACATAAACGCAAAAAAAGAAATACCAACATGTGACCCCATTTTGGAAAATACACCCCTCACGGAACATAACAAGGGGTACAGTGAGCATTTACACCCCACATTACACCCCATCGTTAAAGTTGGATGGGAAAATAAGAAAAAAAAAATGTTAGCCCACTGTTCCAAAGATCTGTCAATCACCAGTGGTGTATAAATGCTCACTGCACCCCTTATTAAATTCTGTGAGGGGTGTAGTTTCCAAAATGGTGTCACATGTGAGGGGGGGGGGGGGGCTCACTGTTCTAGCACCACGGGTGCTTTGTAAACGCACATGGCCCCTGACTTCCATTCCAAACAAATTCTCTCTCCAAAAGCTCCATGGTGCTCCACCTCTTCTGAGCATTGTAGTTTGCCAGCAGAGCACTTGACATCCACACATGGGGTATTTCCATACTCAGAAGAAATGGGGTTACAAATTTTGGGGGGCATTTTCTCCTATTACCTGGTAAAATTTGGGGGAAAAACAGCATTTTAATGAAAAATTTATATTTTTTAATTTACACATCTGACTAACAAAACGTAGTCAAACACCTGTGGGGTGTTAAGGTTTACTGTACCTCTTGTGTTGTTTCCAAAATAGTATGCCATGTGTTTTTTGTTTTTTTTGTTTTTTGCTGTTCTGGAACCATAGGGGCTTCCTAAATGCAACATGCTCCCCAAAAACCATTTCAGCAAAATTTGCTTTACAAAAGCCAAATGTGACTCCTTCTCTTCTGAGCATTGTATTTCGCCCGCAGAGCATTTTACATCCTAACATGGGGTATTTCCAGACTCAGAAGAGATGGGGTTACAAATTTTGGGTGGCATTTTCTCCCATTACCCTTTGTAAAAATTGAAAATTTGGGGGAAAAACTGCACTTTAGTGAATTTTTTTTTTTTCATTTACACATCCGACTTTAATGAAAAGTCGTCAAACACCTGTGGGGTGTTAAGGCTCACTGTACCCCTTGTTATGTTCCGTGAGGGGTGTAGTTTCCAAAAGAGTATGCCGTGTTTTTTTTTTTTTTTTTTTGCTGTTCTGGCACCATAGGGGCTTCCTAAATGTGACATGCCCCCCAAAAACCATTTCAGCAAAATGTACTCTCCAAAATCCCATTGTCACTCCTTCCCTTCCCTACTGCGCCCGCCGAACACTTGTCATACACATATGAGGTATTTCCTTACTCACGAGAAATTGGGTTACAAATTTTGGGGGCTTTTTCTCCTAATACCCTTTGTAAAAATTCAAAAACTGGGTCTACAAGAACATGCAAGTGTAAAAAAAAAAAATTAAGATTTTGAATTTTCTCCTTCAATTTGCTGCTATTCCTGTAAAACACCTAAAGGGTTAACACACTTACTGAATGTTGTTTTGAATACCTTGAGGGGTTCAGATTTTATAGTGGGGTCATTTGTGGGGTATTTCTAATACGAAGGCCCTTCAAATCCACTTCAAAACTGAACTGGTCCCTGACAAATTGCGTTTTTTGAAAATTTTGTGGAAAATTGGAAAATTGCTGCTGAACTTTGAAGCCCTCTGGTGTCTTCCAAAAGTAAAAACATCTCAACTTTATGATGTAAACATAAAGTAGACATATTGTACATGTGAATCAATATATAATTTATTTGGAACGTCCATTTTCCTTATAAGCAGAGAGCTTCAAAGTTAAAAAAAAGCCAAATTTTTTCATCAAATTTTGGAATTTTTCACCAAAAAATTATGCAAGTATTAATAAAATTTTACCATCAACATAAAGTAGAATATGTCACGAAAAAACTTTCTCGGAATCAGAATGAAAAGTAAAAGCATCCCAGAGTTATTAATGCTTAAAGTGACAGTGGTCAGATGTGCAAAAAATAGCCGGGTCCTACAGGTCTGTGAGAGAAAGAAATCTTGCTTGTTAGTAGGTGACCAAATACTTATTTTCTACCATAATTTGCAAATAAATTATTTATGTATCAGACAATGTGATTTTATTGATTTTTTTTCTCACTCTGTCTCTCATAGTTGAGGTTATAACCTATAATGGAAATTACAGCCTCATCTCTATTAGTGGGAAAAACTTGTACAATTGGGGGCTGACTAAATACTTTTTTGTATGTATGTGTATGTATTTAAGTATGTGTGTATGTATGTGTTTATATATGTGCGTATGTATGTATGTATGTGTTTATATATGTGTATGTATGTATGTGTGTATGTATGTGTGTGTATATATGTATGTAAGTGTTTATGTATGTGTATGTATGTATGTATGTGTGTATGTATGTGTTTATATATGTGTATGTATGTGTGTGTTTATGTATGTATGTATGTGTTTATATATGTGTATGTATGTCTATGTATGTGTCTGTTTATGTATGTATGTATGTGTATGTATTTGTGTGTATATATGTATGTAAGTGTTTATGTATGTATGTATGTATGTATGTATGCGTATGTATGTTGTGTGTATGTGTGTATGTATGTGTGTGTATATATGTATGTAAGTGTTTATGTATGTATGTATGTATGTATGTGTATGTATTTGTGTGTATGTATGTTGTGACAATCCGTCTTGGGGATTAGCTCTGGGATCGTCCTGGACTACGCCACAGGATGCATTTCTTCTCAATAAACCAGTAAACAAACGCTTATAATGCAAATCTGGCACCTTGCCAGTTTTATTAGACAGGTTGCAGGGAAAGAAATAAACAAAAAGCAGGACCAAAACAAAATCCTAGACCGTCTGGTCACTGACTAAACACATCAGCTTGTCCTGACTAACAACCGCTGAGCTTCCCTCAGCCAGTTAAAGGGGTTATCCAGGAAAAAACTTTTTTATATATAAAATCTTAATCCTTTCAGTACTTATGAGCTGCTGAAGTTGAGCTGTTTTTTTTCTGTCTAAGTGCTCTCTGATGACACGTGTCTCGGGAACCGCCCAGTTTAGAAGCAAATCCCCATAGCAAACCTCTTCTACTCTGCTCTCTGCTGACATCTCTGCTTGTCTCGGGAACTGCACACTGTTGCCAGACAGAAAACAACAACTCAACTTCAGCAGTTGATAATTATTGAAAGGATTAAGATTTTTTAATAGAGGTAATTTACAAATCTGTTTAACTTTCTGGAGCCAGTTGATATATAAAAAAAAGTTTTTTCATGGAATACCCCTTTAAACATATGTCCCCTGCAACCTTCTACTCACAATTCATGTCACTCTCTTTGAGCCCCTCATAGCTCGGGCTGTGTCCTCCTCAGCAGGCTCTGTCTCTTCCCTACAGCCCACATGCTGTCTCCTAGGAAGAGCCCACATTAGACTGAGTCTCCATCTCATATACACCTCCCTTCCCTCCTGCCTCATTACTTAAGAAGCAGGTGAGAGCTTCTGCAGGGTGAGCCAAGGAAATACACCCTTTCCTTGCCACACTGCCACAATGTGTATAAATGTATGTTTCAGACGAGATATGAGGACGGGATATGAGGATGAGATATAAGGACAGCATTTGAGGAAAGCATATAAGGATAGGATATGAGCTTGTTATTAGTTTTGGGAGTGAATATTTACATTTCAAATTTTTATCACGAATATTGCATTTACATTCGCTTTATATTCGAAATTGCGAATATTCGTGTTTTTTTTTTAACACATCACAGTGATCATCATCCTTTCCTGCTTCCAACTTGTGATCTAAAGAATGCTCCAACTGTGTGAGACTGTGGAGCGCAAATTTTTCGCATATGCGCATATTCGCATATTCCTTCTTTTAGCTTGAGAGAATTATGCAAATACACTTGTCAGAGGTTAACAACAACATCCCCAGCAACCAATAGTAAAGTTGCCCACCCCTTCACTGTTTTCTTCCATGAATACGCAAATATGCAACGAATATGTGAATGCACAAGGAATATGATGAATATAGGACGAATATAATGAATATAGGACGAATATTCATCCATATATTCGAGAAATATCGCAAATTCGAATATGGCCTATGCCGCTCATCACTACTTGTTATATACGGCCGGGTAATGAGGATGGGATATGAGGAGAGGTTATGAGGATAGGATTTGAGGTCGGGATAGAAGGCCGGAATATGAGGTTGAAATATGAGGGAAGGAAATGAGGAAGGAATATAAGGTTGGGATATTTGTTCAAGATATGAGGGAGGGAATATAAAGTTGGGATATGAGGACAGAATATGTGGTGGGGATATGAGGATGGGATATAAGGTTGGGATATGAAGAAAGGATATGAGAACGGGATACGAGGATGGGATATGAGGAGGAGATATGAGGACAGGATATGAGGTCTGGATTTGAGGTCAGGATATGAGGATGAGATATGAGGTTGGCATATGAGCATGGGACATAAGGACGGGATATGAGGAGGAGATATGAGGACAGGATATGAGGAGGAGATATGAGGACGGTATATAAGGTCTGGATATAAGGTCTGGATTTGAGGTCAGGATATGAGGACGGAATATGAGGTTTAGATATGAGGACGGAATATGAGGTTTAGATATGAGGACGGAATATGAGGTTGCGATATGAGGACGGAATATGAGGTTGCGATATGAGGACGGGATATGAGGTTGGGATTTGAGGTTAGGGTATAAGGATGGGATATGATGTCAGGATATGAGGACAAGATATGAGGTCAGGATATTAGGATGGGATATGAGGAAGAGATATAAGGACAGGATATGCGGACAAGATCGTACTCATATGTTCCTTTTTCTCTCCCACAATGATTAAATAGGAAAAACTCGGCCACGCTGGGTATTCTGCAAATCGTCTATATAATCAGGGTCTGCTCTAAAGCCTTGTTCACACACAGTTTATGCAGTTCTCCCCAACCAAAATCACAAATACATTTATTCTTTCCATATTTTGTTTTCATTTTGGGAGCCACCTCCATTCTAAATGAGTAAAAAAGTCCAATAATAGACAATCGGCTAAGATTAATATGTAATAATCTCTTCCTACATGGGGACAAGATTCTTATATATTATTCACGAGATCGGAGCTGACGTCAAATACACAGTTTAGGTATTTTACAGAATTTTTAAGTCTCCAACTCTCCGAACATTTACAACAATATATTCTGTGCTCCATATTTTATTAGAGGAACTCCGAGCATCGGACGAGCAAAGCTTTACCAAAACTGTCCCATCTGAACAAGTAACGGACACAGCTCAACTCCTTCCCCTTTCCACTCAATAAGTACTGCACAAGTCACAGAGCATGCCCCCTACACTCTCCCACTGGAGATAATTACTGCACAAGTTATAGAATATGACCACTACATTCTCACTTTAGAAGTCTTTATAGTTCTGGTCCCTGCAGTGTGGCATTTCTGAGTTTGAGGATATAAAATCATAGGCCCATTCAGTCAATCAGTGGCTGAGACATAACACCACTGTGGCAACTGACTGGCTGAGCGGGTGTAGGGTGTCATGTCTCAGGACACAGAAGCACCATGCAGCAGGGACTGGAGCAGCATGACACTAGTGAGGGCGGGAGAACAAGGAAGGTAGACTTATGTTTGCTTTTTTTTTTTTTCATTTATTTGTCACTTTGAGATATCACCTTTAATTTTCTCTCCCTGCACAATGACCTCAGAACAGGTGACAGAGCATGCCCACTACACTCCTCCATAGAAAAATCAGTTATATTTAGTCTACATGTTTGTATGGTCCATGTGGCTACTGTAGAGAATACTTCTAAATGTTGTTAACAGCAGCTCAGACAATATTGTGGTATCCCGGTACCGTATTACATACTGTACCTAGTGTAGAGGTCCCCAAAGTCAGAGTAACTACGTTCAGGTAGGGTTCCTCAGGTGGGACAGCCCCTAGTTGTCTCTTCTCAAGTCTAATTCTCTAATGTTAATACGTGTATCAGGGGCGGACACAGACCACAGACAGCAGAGGGCCCCTGTGTAAAGAATGTGCCTAGCCCCCCCCCCCCCCATACGTCAATTGTTCAGGAATCCCTCCCCTCTTCATATGTCACTTACTCAGATTGACCCCCATATGCTGCAGCTCATTCAGGCCCCCCACAGTAGGCAGCATAGATTCCCCACATTAGGTAGCATAGATTTCCCATATTAGGTAGCAGTTTCTTCACATTAGGTAGCCTAGTTTCCCCACATTAGGTAGCCTAGTTTCCCCACATTAGGTAGCAGTTTCCCCACATTAGGTAGCATAGATTCCCTACATTAGGTAACAGTTTCCCCACATTAGGTAGCAGTTTCCCCACATTAGGTAGCAGTTTCTTCACATTAGGTAGCATAGATTCCCTACATTAGGTAAAAGTTTCCCCACATTAGGTAGCATACCCCCCCCTCCCCACACACACACACGCACATAGACACACACATAGACACACACATATACACACTTAACTGGCCTGCGCAGCGCTTCTCCTTTCTGGCGGTGGCCTGACGAGTGACGTCACTGATGACCTCCTGCGTGGGTCTGCGGAGGTACGCCACTTGTGTGACGTCCCTGGTCAGACCCGGGTCGGCCGGCTGTAGACTCACTGCCTAAAGTGCCAGGGACAGCCTGGGGGTAAAAACCAGCCCTGGAAATTATTGTATATCAGCTCCACAGCATTGTGTCATATCTCACGGAGTACACCACTACTTCGCTAAATGTTTCAGTAAAATGGTGTCAGCATTCAAGATCCAATCAAAGTCCATAAATTCAAAAGGTAAAAAGGCGCAAAGTTTGAAAAAGGTTCTATGTAAAAATCCTGTATACTGAGACCAATATTACCAAGCATACAAGGAGAATTATTATCACCATACATATGACCATCATACATACTGTCACTGACCAAATCCTGTATACTGAGATTGATATTATTATTAATACCAGTATACAAGGGACAAATAATACCGTCACACCATGACCACTAATACCACAGAATGACTAATATCCCCACACTGCTACTGAAAAAAATCCACTATGCAATGCCCAAGGTTTACCCTGTACAGTGATCATATACAGGTAGATACCAACACTACACAGGCCCTACAGACTATACAATTGCTTACAGTTGCAATCACAGGTGACATCATCTTTGTTCAGAGTCGTTCACTTTTACTTTTCTTCTCCATCGGTCCTGGGCATCATGAAGACTTCTCCCGTCCAGGACTTGTCTCTGCAGAATCTGCCAGACAAAAAATTTAGGCCCCTTGTTTCAGCACCATCCATGCTACTATACAAACTTGCAATCAATATTGTCTCATACAGTAATAGTGATCCCATATAGCAGTTAGGCCCCCTCTGTGCCCCCATACAGTAGATAGACCCCCTCTGTGCCCCCATACAGTAGATAGGCCCCTCTGTGCCCCCATACAGTAGATAGACCCCCTCTGTGCCCCATACAGTAGATAGGCCCCTCTGTGCCCCATACAGTAGATAGACCCCCTCTGTGCCCCATACAGTAGATAGGCCCCTCTGTGCCCCATACAGTAGATAGACCCCCTCTGTGCCCCCATACAGTAGATAGACCCCCTCTGTGCCCACTTACAGTAGATAGGCCCCTCTATGCCCCCATACAGTAGATAGCCCCCTTTGTGCGACCATATAGCAGTTATATTAGATAGGTCCGTGTTTCCCAACCAGGATGCCTCAAGCTGTTGCAAAACTACAACTCGCTGTCCGGGCATGCTGGGAGTTGTAGATTTGCAATAGCTGGAGGCGCCCGGGTTGAGAAACACTGAGATAGTTAATCAGGCTCCCCCCCCCCAACCATTTCGCCCTGTATAGATAGATTGATCTCCCCTCCCCCTTCAGGAAAGTAGGTAGACAAGTTCCCCTCCCCCCTTTCCACTCTCTATAGATAGACTAATCTCCCCCCCCCCCTTTAGGCAGGTAGGTAGGTAGACAGGCTCCCCTCCCCCCTTTCCACCCTCTATAGATAGCCTTATCCCTCCCTCCTTTAGGCAGGTATTTAGACAGACTTTTCACCCTCCATAGAGAGCTCGATTCCCCCCCCCCCTTTGTGCAGGCAGGTAGGTAGGTAGGTAGGCTTTATCCCAAGCCCCCCCCCCCCCCCTCCATTCCCACTCCCTATTTTACTGCAAAATAAAAAAAAAAGATAACAAACAAATAAAAACCAAAACAACAACTTCCATGCGGAGCAGTAACGTCCGCATCATCACGTAGGCGGCGTGATGATGTCATATCATCGCACCGCCCATGCCGGACGTCCTGGCTTCTCCGTAGTGGGTTAGTGGACTGAGTGGCGCAGCTGGGAGCTTATAGCTCTCAGCTCCGCCGCTGCATATAAGGTCCAGATACTAGTGTCAGTACCTCGTATGCTAAAGTGAGGCAGCGGCGGCCGGCCCATGCTACTTTTCGCATTGTGCAGCCACTGCCGGACTATGGGATAGACTATGCGGCCGCTTTAGAACAGTGAGCAGTGGCAGCGCAGTGCCTTTCAAAGGTTGGCGGGCCCCCTTACATGCTGGGCCCCTGTGCAGCTGAACCAGCTGCACAGGCGATATGTCCGTCCCTGACGTGTATATATTTAATAATAGTATATATCTAATATAATGTATAGTACTTACCTTGTGTAATGTTGCAGGACCTTCGGTGATGTGATCGTGTTAATAACCTCTATGGTATGTTGGAGGACCTTTAGAGGTCCTTGGGTCACATGTTACCCAAAAGTCTTTGTAACGGTGATTGACATCAGTATGGACCAATTAGCACTAGTCCAGCCCCTGCCCATATAAGGGAGCTGAAGCCAATTATCGCTCTCTCGGGTTGCTGCTCCAGTGGATGCCGGACTAGCAGGACGGATCTACGCAACTTTCAAAGACACGCTAGGCCTGAAAAACTACCGGCCTCAGCTGAATCAAAACCGTGAGTTCTAATCTAAACCCTGCTAATGCTGGCATGACTACTGGACCGCAACTACATCCCCTAAATCCAGTGGAACAGTGCACAATACTAAAAGACTCTAACCTTTGTCAATCTCCAAAGTAAGCAGTTGTATGCCTAGAGACTGTTCTGTTATTGAAGCTTGCAGAAAACCTTCAGTAAAAGTTCATCCTGTTTCAGAAAACTCTCCTGTTGTGGACAATCTATTATTATCTACCTCCCTATCGCTCTTGGGAAGGGTGGCGGTAGGACAAGCATTACTGAGGACCCCTCACCCTGTAGATTAGATAGATTGTATATAGTATGGGGCTATACAAAAACCTTAGTTGGGTATTACCTCACGGCAATTAAGGGTAGAAAAAAAGAAGAAAAGTTGATCCCTGTGAAGGATTGAGGTGCCTTATTAAAATGTAACTTTTAATAGTTATACGCTTAAAAATCTTAACCAAATAATAGTGCTCTAATAGTGCAACCAAAAAAAAAAAAAAAAAAAACAGATCTGTCCACATCCGATACGGACATATCGGAGACAGAAAGAAATATAGGAAGGACAGATAGGGGGCGTCCATCACAAAGGGGTCGTCGTTCAAGGGGCTATTATAAACCTGTCAGCAAAGCAAGAATTAACCCGCTGCCGGAAAAGCGCTCAAAGAAAGCCTGCGCTGCGCCACGACCCACCCCTGGGCGTGGCTACCAAGTGAGTGTATCACAGCCGAAAGGGAATTTGAAATGACAGTTGTTGTTTCCGGGGGGACAGGAAGTCAGGGCTAAACCGATGACGTCCTTCCGGCCGGCAGCCATTTTGGCGAAGCCCAGTATAAAGGGAACCTTACACAGCAACCTCTTCAGTCTGCACAAAGGAGAACCGGAAGGTACAGACATAGCAGAGAGCAGCGTTCCACGTGGTGTGCGCCCAAAGATGGCACCGGAACAATGGAAAGTTACGGCGGGCTCAGCCCAACTGTTCCACAATCTTGCCGATCGATTGCAGCGGTTGTCATTCGATGAAGAGGGGGCCTGCAATCTTCCTCCACTGCCCGATGCTGACGACGGCGGGCTGTAAACTCCTCCAGGAGACACCGCAGGGACACCTGGAGCTCCTTCACCGGTGAGACTGTCCCCTCATCACCGGACGTGGGGTTCGTGGGCTGAGATCCCGACGGAGGAATCCTCTGTGAGTACACCATCAGAGGCTGCCTTCTCTTCCTCCACCAGCCCTGAACCAGAAATACCCCTGTCTGCTTTGCAGAGCACACGACCGCACTCACCAAAATTGCCTCAATGGGTCTTTGGGGATAAACTTGACTTTATTCAGTACATGCATGATGTTCTCCAATCCCTGACTGGGAAACCCTTTCCACCGGTTGCTAAGGCACAGCAGGAAAGGGCCCGTCAGGAGGCCGAAATAGCCGATTTGATGGACAAGCTAAAGGCCCGACACAGAGAACTTTATGCCCCCAAGCATGTGCATCTGCCTCATCAGGAAAGGATCCGCTACCAAGAGAACACCAAAGAAATGGAGGCACTCTTCATCCGCATGTGGGATCATCCCTGAGAAGGGGAGAAGCCCTTGAAACGTCACAGAGCAACAGTTGCCAAGTTCGACAAGGTCAAAGGTTACGGTACCCTTCTTGATTGCCACACCGGCTATACCATCCTCGTAAACCGGCGAGCTGTACAGAGGCCATATCTACACAAAAAGTTCCATTCCCTGGAGGTGGGCGAGATAGTGGAGTACACCCCCGCCCAGGGCCTGCGAGGAGAGTGGGCTGCCGCAGTCACAAGACCAGCCGCTCCAACCCAGCTTCCTTTCAAGTACTTTCCTTCTGATGATTGGGAAGCGGACCCCTTCAAGCTGACGCCGAAATATCCTGCTCCTGATGCCTCCACCTACAAACCCAAGGAGGAGTCCATACAGCAGCAGCCACTTCCTTCTACCTTCAACAAAGTACCCTGGCCTACTCCTATCCAGGAGGTTTGGCCTCGACCGCGTGTACCAACCGAAGTACCTAGGCCTACTCCCGACATGGAGGTTTGGCCTGCTCACCAGGTACCGACGAAAGTGCTGCAGCCCACTCCCGACGTGGAGGTGGGGCCGAACCAACTAGCACCAACTTTTAGTCTTAATCCTACAGTGTCACACTCTACCCTTACTAATGTGGTGTGGGAGAGCCACATTAACTCTTTGCCTGCTCGTGATCCTGAGAGGGGTAGAGGCTCTAGGCGAGGAGCAGGACTACATCGCAAGAGTTTCATCTGAGCTGTGACACCCATGTTACTTCAAAGTTTTTTTGTCTTCTCAGACTTACTGCAACGTTTAAGAAGTGTGCCTAGCAGGGCTATGCTAAGACTGTTTGAGTTGTAACATAACCATCAAGCTTTTGTGCCTAGTCCTTGGACCAAGAGACTCCTAGCGGTAGGAGATTCATAAGTATGTGCCCGGCTAGAGCTGGTAGCCGTGAAGTTTAGACTCTTAGTGCAGGTGGACTGCTGATCCTTGCACGGTCGTTGCATGTATATATCTCAATAGTAACGTGATATTCTTTGCTAAAATTGCACTTATCAGGCGAATGCACCTGAACCCTGTTGGAGTGTTTAATAAATGTTTATGCTAATGTGACTAAATGTAAATGGTCATTGTACACAGAAAAATTAGCCTTGTTCCCGTGTACATAAAAATGTATATAATAGGGGTTGTAGTAGTTGCTAGTAGGTGGCTTCCTTAGCTCCTCTGAGGAATACATTTTCTGTCTCCCATCACTAACACCATCTCAAAGGTCCAGTCAAGGAAAACTACCTCTAAGGTATCAAGACTGACCTTTCACATAGTACTAAGCACATAGGACCTCAAAAATAATCACTTAAGTGTACTTACCTCACTTAAACTTAGTACACCAAACAAACAACCAAATATCTCACACTCAAATAAATGTTTTGGGAATTGTAGCTAATGTTATTTTCCAATTCCTGCCACTGTTATGTACACTAATTCTTCTTTCTCTTGCGTGTGCGAGAAGCCCTGCCTGGCCAGTAGGTGCTCTTGCGAGCTAAAAATAATACACGTAATCAAAAGGTAACCTAGGTAAGGTTTATCTGTTGTGTTCTAGGGTTAAGAGTGTGTAGCCAATGGACCCTAGTAGCCAGTTTTATTGGTAGAAAGCCTCAGGCTCAGTGTACTAAACAGGTAGCTAACATGGCAAAAATGTATAGTGAGATTTAAAATGTCTAATGAGCTTAGAAAAAAAAATGTTAAGTAGGATGTATCTCATGTGAATAATATCATCCTGTTATTGAATTCATGAACTAACCAATCCTGTTCATGAGTTTACCCAAACAAATATATGAACCTCAAAAAATTTTAAGTAGCTTTATAATGTTGTACCTGACCTTCACTTCGTACCTCTGTCTTAGGGGACAGACGTCGAGGCCGACTTATTTTAAGTAAGGGGGTTTGTGGTGTCCCGGTACCGTATTGCATACAGTACCTATTATAGAGGTCCCCAAAGTCAGAGTAACTACGTTCAGGTAGGGTTCCTCAGGCGGGACAGCCCCTAGTCGCCTCTTCTCAAGTCTAATTCTCTAATGTTAATATGCGTATATATTTAATAATAATATATATTTTATAATAATGTATAGTAATTACCTTGTTTGACGTCGCAGGACCTTCGGTCATGTGACCATGTTAATAACCTCTATGGTATGTTGGAGGACCTTTGGAGGTCCTTGGGTCACGTGTTACCCTGAAGTCTTTGTAATGGTGATTGACATCAGTATGGACCAATTAGCACTAGTCCAGCCCCTGCCCATATAAGGGAGCTGAAGCCAATTATCGCTCTCTTGGGTTGCTGCTCTCGTGGATGCCGGACTAGCAGGACGGATCTACGCAACTTTCAAATACATGCTAGACCTGAAAAACTACCGGCCTCAGCTGAATCAAAACCGTGAGTTCTAATCTAAACCCTGCTAATGCTGGCATGACTACTGGACCGCAACTAAATCCCCTAAATCCAGTGGAACAGCGCACAATACAAAAAAGACTCTAAATTGCTAAAGTCCCAACCTTTGTCAATCTCCAAAGTAAGCAGTTGTATACCTAGAGATTGTTCTGTTATTGAAGCTTGCAGAAAACCTTCAGTAAAAGTTAATCCTGTTTCAGAAAACTCTCCGGTTGTGGATAATCTATTATTATCTACCTCCCTATCTTTCTTGGGAAGGGTGGCAGTAGGACAAGCATTACTGAGGAGCCCTCACCCTGGCGTCACAAATAGGCACCACACAGCTACACTCCCCATACCCTCCCCATATCCTACATCCCCCAGGCTATCACAATATGGCCACCCCCATAATAATGTACAGAAAATAGAATAGGAAATTTACAATGAAAAATTTAAAAATAAAAGAATATGTGTCAGTATCTGTGTCTATTTAGTAAACACATTTAAATGAACTTCCAGCAGTAGATTCTTAGTATATTATAAAGGTAGAAGGCGCAGGTAAGGCCGGAGCTCATTTGACTTACATGGTGTATTTTGTATTCCAGGTGTTTATCCGATAGTCGTTCTCACTCATAAGACATCGGGGTCTTTGACTGAAACAGAGGGAAAATTCAGGGATATCGGTGTGGAAAGATTCTTTTCTTTTGAAAATTACACGAGGGAAGATCACATGAAAACCAGAGGAAAACATGAGGGCGTCCTGAAGTTCTTGTATGAAGTCATTAAAGACGTTCAGTTTCGCGTAGACCAACCGCGAGATCCTGTGAAGGAAATGAAGGAGAGGAAACAATTTGTTCTTAACTACGTCTTAGAGTGCACTAAAAAGGAAGAGCAGAGAAAAGAAGAAAAGGCCAGGGCCTTGGAGAAAGCTCTGCTGGAGAAGAAGATGAAGGAACAAAAGGAGGAGATGGAGAGAAAGAGGATGATACAGAAAAGGCAGCAAGAGGAGGAACAGAGGAGGCAAGAACAGGAACTGAGAAAGATGAGAGATCTTCAACTCGCTCAACAAGAAGCAGAAGCCGCAGCCCTGACAGAAAGTCTGGGAAAGAAGAAGAAGAAGAAGAAAATCTTGGGAATTGTTTTAACCAAATAATGAAAAATATTCCTGATCCAGACATGAAGAATCGAGAGCAGATACACAGATGGATATTTGAGGCAGTTATCAGAATCTGCTGGACTTAAAGCCTACCTATCAAAACATACAAACCTTTCACATGTCCTAGAGATGACGTGAACGAGCGGGAGAGAAGCTCGGTGTCTATGAGATCAGGACAGCCCCATAGACTTACATTATTAGTCTCTCCAGGTCACATGACACAGAGGTGACATAAGCCGCACTAGGCAGGCACTTTTCCTCGTTCCCTTGACCGGTTGTCCGAGTCTGGTCGGAGTCTGGTCTCTCAGAACTTGATCAATCAAAACTTTTGATTTGTCTCTATGACATTTGTAACGTTTTTGTTTAATGACAGTGCCCATTTAATGACAGTGCCCATTTAATGACAGTGCCCATATAATGACAATGCCCATTGACAGCTTTATGTTTCCCAGCATCTCCAGCTTGTTATCTGCCTTCCGAGTTGTAATAACTTGTATTATGTAACCAATCAATAAACTGATAAATACTAAGTGACCCAGTATAGGAGATGGTATAATGCTTGTAGGACAACTGACCGGGGCGGAGCTAAACCTGATGCCATCGTCGTGAGAGCGATTCATTGTACTTGTAAACTGTAAGTTAAAATGTCTATAAAGCCATAGATCTAAATAATATATAATATATACACAAAAAATAAATCATGTCACATAAAAGTCATCGATCTCTTGACGTAAATGTAGTAAAGAGTAATACAGATAAGATCACAGGTACTGGGGGGGGGGGGGGGGTTGTTGAACACCTCAGGGTCTTCATAAGAAATAAAGAATAAATAATTCTGGAAGAACATTGTCAGAAGACCAAAAAGGGATAAATATTCTTTGAAATATTTTCAGATCTTATTAGAACTTATATTATTATTTTTTTTTTTTTTGTGAAAAGCATCAAAACCACTGAAAGGTTTTAGCTCTTTTTGCCAAGTTCAGATCTGAAGGAGGAGAGATAAGTGAAACTCCCACAATTTGTTTTGGGATGATTCAATCAAACCAGCCATCAGATTCATACTAAAGTGGGGACTCCTTTTAAGAGTCCCTGCTCCTAGTACACAGCCGTCATGCCCCCTGCCATAGACATGAATGGAGGGGCCATGGCTTGATGTAATGAAGCCCCAGGCTTCCATGTTCATGAATGTCACAGTGCCGCCCAGGGAACAACAGAGTGGGTGGTTTGAGCCAGTGGCCAGACCCCCCACAATCAGACATGTTGATGGCGGACTGGTGAAGCTAGTAGTATTCAGCAAACAGCAGGAGGATTAAAGGAAAGCTGTCACCAGTGTCACCTGCACTAACCTGTCGCTACCAACAGGTAGTGCAGGTGACACTGATGAAAACGGTGCTTACCTTGTCCCGTTCCATAGCGGGGAACCCCAGTAATCTCCTCCGTTAGCTCCGCTCTGGGCACTTGGCTTGGGGCACTGCAGAGCATACTGACGTCACCACTGGGGCATCGGCGGAGCTTAGTGACGTCAACGCTGCTGCTCCCTGCTTGGTCCCGTTGTGAGAGAACAGCAGCGGTGACGTCAGTAAGCTCCGCCGGTGAACCAAGCCAGGTGCCCGGAGCGGAGCTTATGGAGGAGATTACCGAAGATTCCTGCCACGGAGCAGGACAAGGTGAGTACCGTTGTCATCAGTGTCCCCTGCACTGTGTGTCGGTACCGACAGGTTATTGCAGGTGACACTGATGACAGATTTCCTTTAAAAAAATGAGGTATGCTGGAAGTAGCAGCAGCATACCTCAGCAGCAGTGATGGCGGGCTACTAGTACCCAGAGTACAGCAGGAGGAGGTAGAATGTAGTATCCAATGTGCAGCAGGAAGAGGTTAGTAGTAGCTGTAGTAGTACAGCAGGATGTTTGAAAATTTTGTTTTTATTTTTATTTTTCAATGTCTAGCTGAAGGTAAAGGTGATGGCTGACTAGTGGGATTGGCCACAGGCCAGCTTACAGTGGAAGGAAGCGGATTGATAAGGGTTGTAGTTAGTGATGAGCGAATCAAAGCTGAGGAACCCGAATTCGTTACGAATTTCATAAAATATTCGATTTGCAACGAATGCGAATATTGACGTGATTCTATTGCGCGAATCGCAATTTTTCTGCGGTCCAGGCTCCAGGGCATCAAAAATGGCAGATCCACATGTCAGGACCTGGGGCAAGAAACGCTGGGAAGGTGGGAAGGCAGGTAGGTGGGATGACCCTGAATCACATGCAGGATGCCACCTATCAGCAGCCATTCACCCCTGTGATGTCACAGCCCTATATAATCGGTAGCCATTTTCCGGCTGCTCGCTTCATTCATTACACTTCAGAGGGATAGGACGGACTGCCTGTGTCTGTGTGTTACACAGAAAAGCTGATCCCAGCAGCGTTTTACTTCTTAGTCACATCAGCGTTCTGGTGGGCAGAGAGCAGTGCTTTTTCTCACTGAAAAGGATTTTTACTGCAGCCATTAACCTCCCAGTCACTTTCTTCAGCATTTTATAACAGAGAGTGGCAGAAAGCAAGAAAACAAGCTGCCTCAACTTCATAAACCTTAGCAGAGGAGGCAGGAATAATTTTTCAGCTCAATTCTGTGTATTTGTTCCACAAGAAATCATCTGCTGGTTATACTAGTCTGTAGACGGCATAATGCCCAGCAGCCCATTCCTAATAGGCTTTGACAGAGTGTAATTTTGGGTTTAAAGGGGTACTCCGGTGCTTACACATCTTATCCCCTATCCAAAGGATAGGGGATAAGATGCCTGATTGCGGGAGTCCCGCAGCTGGGGACGCTCGTGATCATGTACGCTGCACCCCATTTGTGATCAGTCCCCGGAGCGTGTTCGCTCCGGGTCTGATTACGGTCGACCACAGGGCCGGCAACGTGTGACGTCACGCCTCCGCCCCTGTGTGACGTCAATGCAAGTCTACGGGAGGGGGCGTGATAGCTATCACTAGCTATGTGCTGCAGCACTGTTGTGTACTGCTGGTGTTGTGCAAAAAATGTCTTTTTTTCAGTGTACTGTAGCGCATTTTTCTGCCCTCATACGTGCATTCCACATGCCTACATCTAAGTAGTGTACTATTTTTTACCTTTAATCTGTCATGGGCCTAGATACTGTGAAAATTTAGGCAAAAGTAATCACCGGCTGGTGTTTTACTCCAATACGTTTTTTAAGCGTGCTGTAGCGCATTTTTCTGCCCTCTTTGTTCCACAACAAATGGTCTGCTGGTTATACTAGTGTGTAGACGGTATAATACATACCCAGCAGTCCATTCCTAATAGTCTGTGAGAGAGCGCAATTGTGGGTTTGGTACACAGCTTTTTAGTGCTGCATCACTGATGTGTATTGCTGGTGTTGTGCAAGAATAAGTTTTTTTTAAGCGTACATTAGCACAAATGCATTCCACATACGTGCATCTAAGCAGTGCACTATTTTGTATCTGTTAAACTGTCAAGGGCCTAGATAGAGTGAAAGGCCAGGGAAAACTAATCACTGGCTGGTGTTTTACAAAAAATTTTTTTTTTTTTATCAGCATACATTAGCGCATTCTTCTGCCCTCATAAGTGCATACCACATACCTACATCTAAGCGGTGTACTATTTTGTTCCTGTTAAAGTCTCAAGTGCCTAGTTATTGTAAAGGCCAGCCAAAAGTACACACCTGCTGCTGTTCTAAACAAATACTGTTTTAGGCGTAGTGAAGCATATTTTACCCCCCTTATATACGCACTAAGTATGCCAGGCAGAGAAGTGCCAGTATGTGCACAGAAGAGTGGCAGAGGCCTAAATTTATCAGGCAGAGGTCGCAGCAGACTAGGGGGTGAGTGGCAGCAGGAGTCGCAGCGAGAGGCCTGAGCTCCCGGTATCAGCTAGCGGTCGAGTCTCTACCAGCAAACCATCTGTCATCGTCGATTGGTTAACACGGTCATCCACTTAATCACAAGTGACATCTGACACCCCCAGTCAACAGTCGGTGGGTTCTTCAGACACAATCATCAGTTGGCATGGCCCGGGAGCAGTCCCTGTCCTCCCATTGCCTCTTTGCTATGCTGTTCCCTCCCCTAAAGAAGTATCTTATGCTGTGGGTTCAGCTCCACTATTCAGTGAGGATGATGTATCAGATGACAGTCAGCAGCTACTGCCCAGTCAAGAAGTGGAGGAGACATCCGCCGCTTCCTCCGCTAGGCGGGCAAGTATTGATGAGGAGGGTGACATGGGAGGTGGTGTTGGCAGCGTTCAGGGTCCTAAAGCAGACACTGTTGAGAAACCTGAGGAGGACATCAGTGACCTGCAGACAGAACTCAATGATGATGAAGCCAATCACACTTGGGAGCCAGTTGCAGAAGGAGCTTTATCATCATCAGGAGAAGAGAGTTGCAGGTTGCCCGTGAGGCAGCAGCTGAGCCAGCAAGGAGATAGCATGCTTGGCAGTCAGCATGGTGGCAGAAATGGAAATTCTGGAGCCAAATGTGCCCGGGGGAAGCCACCTGTTCCGCGGCAGCCTACTTTCCTGGGAGGTAGTGGAACAGGGGTTCCTGGAGACTGCGGCAGTATCATTGCAGACTGGTGGGAAAATCAACTACTCGGCGGTGTGGCAGTTTTTCATCAAGCATCCGGAGGAGGTTAACACAGCCATATGCAAAATATGTCGGCAGAAGCATGGCCAGGGTCCCAATGTTTGCACCATGGCCCTGCGTCAACATATGCTGCGCCACCATAAAGCGGCCTGGGAAAACCGTGGCTCAGGTGTAGTGGTCCAGCCTGCCGCATCATCCAGTGGCACGCCACTCCCTCTTTCAGCCAGCCAAGGGTTTACCACTAGAGATGAGCGAATCGAAGTTGACGAACCTGAATTCGTTACGATTTTGATGAAAAATTCGATTCACAACGAATACGAATATCGCCGTGATTCTATCGCACGAATCGCTTCATTAAACTCCATTTTACAGCGTTCCAGGCTATTGGAGACCTAAGATGGCGGATCCACATGTGATTACATGGGGCAGGGGATTATGGGAGGGCGGGAAATAGCGGCGGGAATGAAGGTAGGCGGGCTGACCCTGAACCACATGTGAGAGGCAACCTATCAGTGTTCACTGACCCCTGTGATGTCACAGCCCCTATATAATCGGCGGCCATCTTGCCTCTCTTCATTTCATCTATGCAGTCAGATGGAGAGGACGGGACTGTGTGTGTGTGAATAGCTCATACCACAGCGTTACACTGCAACTGCTAGTCACATCAGCATTAGGGAAAGGCAGGAGTGCAGAGTGCTGTGCTGTTACTCTGAGAAGGATCATTGATTGCTAAACCTCCTATTCCCGTTATTGAGCATTGCAGCAGAGAGGGGCAGATAGCTGTCAGCTGCCTCATACACATCTCCAAGCTGCCTCAACTTTATCAACCATCTTATCTCCTCATTTTTCAGCCCAATTGAGTTTTTATTTGCTCCACAAATCTTCTGCTGCTCAGAATTGTGTGACAGAGTGCAATTTAGGGTTTAATCCCTGGATTTTTATTTTTATTTTTTTTTTGTGGTGCTGCACTGTTGGGTCCTGCTGCTGTTCAGAAATAAGTCATATTAGTGTGAACTTTAGTGCCTTTTTACCATTTTTCACCTGTTACTCTGTCTCTGTGCTAAATTCAGTGTTATACCACACGTTATATACCTGCCGGTGTATTAAAGAAAAAAAAAGTTTTTCCTGCGTACAAATACGCTTAACAGTGCGCTCATCATTGCAAAGGGCCTACATACAACCAAGTAGTGTACTATTTACTACCTGTTATCCTGTCTCTGTGCTAAATTCAGTGCTATTCCACACATTAGTATACACCTGCTGGTGTATTTGAAAAAAAAAAGTGTTTTTTCTGCGTTGAAATATGCATACCAGTGCGCTCATCATTGCAAAGGGCATACATACAACAAAGGAGTGTACTATTTATTAAATGTTACTCTGTCTAGGGCCTATATACTTTAAAAGGACAGCCGTAAGTAATCGCCTGCTGCTGTTCTATACCCTCATAAATGCACTAAGTATGTCAGGCAGGGAAGTGCCAGGACATGCACAGAGAAGGGGCAGAGGCCTACATACGTCAGGCACAGTTGGCAGCAGACTTGGGGCGAGTGGCAGCAGGAGTCGCAGCAATAGGCCTGAGCTCCCGTTAACACCCAGCGGTCGTGTCGTCGACCCATCTCTCCTCGTCAATTGGTTTGCACACTCATCCCTATCATCACAAGCGACATCTGACAACCCCAGTCAAGAGTCGGTGGGTTCCTCAGACACAACCCTCAGTTGGCATGGCCCGGCAGCAGTCCCCGTAATCCCATTGCCTTTGTCCTATGCTGTTCCCTCTCCCAAAGAAGTATCTCATGCTTTGGGTTCAGCTCCACTATTTAGTGAGGACGATGTAATAGAGGACAGTCAGCATCTAATGGGCAACCAAGAATGTGAGGAGACATGCGTCCCTTGCTCCGCAAGGTGGGCAAGTATTGATGCGGAGAGTGACGTGGGAGGCGGTGTTTCAATTGCTCAGGGTCCTGAGGCAGACACTGTTGTGGAACACGAGAAGGACATCAGTGACATGCACACATCTTTTGATTATGATGAAGCCGATCGCAATTGGGAGCCGGGTGCAGAAGCCGGGGCTTCATCATCATCAGGAGAAGAGATTTGCTCTTTGTCTATGAGGCAGCAAGGCGATAGCATGGTTAGCAATCAGCGTGGTGGTGGCAGTAGTGGAAATTCAGGAGCCAAACGTGCCAGGGGGAAACCACCTGCTTTGCGGCAAGCTACCATTCAGGGAGGTAGTGGAACAGGGGTTCCTGGAGACGGTGCCAATAGCAGTGAAATAGTTTGAACTGCGGGTGGGAAAATCAGCTGCTCTGCGGTGTGGTTGTTCTTCATAAAGAATCCGGAGGACCTTAGCGTAGTCACATGCAAAATCTGTCGGCAGAAAGTGAAGCGTGGCCAGGGTCCCAATCTCGACACCACGGCCCTGCGTCAACACATGATTCGCCACCATAAAGCGGCCTGGGATAACCGTGGCTCCGAGGTAGTGGTCCAGCCTGCCGCATCACCCAGTGGCCATCCGCTCCCTCCGTCATCCAGCCAAGGCTCCACCACCTCAGCCGAAGGAAGAATTGTGTCAAACCCTCCTTCTTGCGCTCCTGCTTCTTCCGTTCGTAGTCAGCCATTCCGCCAACAATCGATCGGCGAAGCCATGTCCAAGAGACAACAGTATGCGCCCACTCATCCAACGGCGCAGAATTTGAATGTGCTCCTGTCCAAGTTGCTGGTGTTGCAGTCCCTCCCTTTCCAACTGGTGGACTCTGCAGCTTTCAGGGAATTGATGGCTTGTGCCGAGCCGAGGTGGAAGTCCCAAGCCGTCATTTTTTTGCGAAGAAGGCAGTACCAGCCCTGCATAAGTTTGTACAAGAGAAGGTGGGCCAGTCATTGAGCCTGTCGGTGTGT
This sequence comes from Hyla sarda, assembly GCF_029499605.1. Taxonomy (NCBI): domain Eukaryota; kingdom Metazoa; phylum Chordata; class Amphibia; order Anura; family Hylidae; genus Hyla; species Hyla sarda. Next base: position 232,729,753 of record NC_079196.1, read on the forward strand.
TCAAAAGTGCCCGGCAGCGCTGTAACTACGGGCAGGGACAATACATGTCTTTTACGGCCCACTGGGTAAATGTTGTTCCTGCACAGCCACATTAGCAACTTGGACAGGTCACACCGCTTCCTCCTCCACGCTCTCGCTCCCAGGCAGTTGGTCCTTTTACAGTGTGCGCCTCCTCCTCCCCCGTGTCCTCGGCCTCCACTGCACGTCCAAATCTCGGTGTCCCTTCATCATATCACGTGTGTAGAGCACAGCGGTGTCAAGCCGTCCTTCACATGGTTTGCCTTGGCGAACAAAGTCACACAGGGGAGGAACTGCTAAAGTTCATTAGGGAAGAAATCCGAGTATGGCTTACTCCATGAAATCTGGAAATGGGAACCATGGTGAACGACAATGGGAAGAACATTGTGGCCGCGCTGCGACAAGGAAGAGGTGAACCATTCGCCCTGCATGGCACATGTGTTGAATCTGGTTGTCAAGAAGTTCATCAAGTTTTCACCCCATTTACAAGACGTCCTGACAATGGCAAGGAAACTGTGCATGCACTTCAGCCACTCGTACACCGCCAAGCACACTTTGCTTGAGATGCAGCATCAGAACGGTATCCCACAACATAGTCTCATTTGTGTTGTTGCCACACGTTGGAATTCCACCCTCCATATGTTGGAAAGCCATCACCGATTTTTTGATGATACAAGCAGATAGGACTACTCCCCTGTGTAACTTCAATGTGAACGAGTGGCAACTCATACGTGACACCTGCCGTTTGCTGAGGCCTTTTGAGGAAGCCACTTTTTTTGCCATGAACAACGTAATTCCACTCCTACATTTACTCCAAAAAATGATTGAAAACATGGCAGGTCACGGCAATGGAGATGTTGCGCCTACATCAGAAGGTTACATGAGTCCTGTGGGGGATGAACTGGAGGAGGATGATGAGGGGCAGAGCGGAGCACAGTTTACGGTGGATGAGATGGCCGGTGTTTCTGGTCATTGGACAGGAGAGGAGGAGCAGGAGCAGCCAGAGGAGCTAGAGAGTTATTACGAGGGAGGCGAGACAGAGGACCCAGACACACTGTGGCAGTATGCAGTGGAGGTGGAGGCAGGTAGTCCCAGCGAGTCACTGTCACAAATGGCACGATGCATGCTGAGTTGCTTGCGTAGTGACCCCCGAATTGTCAAAATTCATCAGCGTGATGACTTCTGGATCTCCACCTTATTAGACCCTCGCTACCAGCCCAGAATGGGGGCCTTTTTTACACCCACTGAGAGGGAGGACAAACTGAACTACTTCAGGGAGCTTCTACGTAGTCGGTTGGCCGATGCCTATCTGCCACGTGGTCCATCCACTCGCAGGTCTGACTCGGTGGGGGGCCCTCTGTGCTCACCTTCCACTGCCATGGCTGCTGGGGAGGGGAGGGGCGGCAGGAGCAGTAACGGCTCAATTAGCAGCAGCCTGAGTCTACAGTCACTGATGAGTAGCTTCCTTCAGCCGCATAGTGAAGCTACTCATCAGCAGCAGGTGGACATTGAGCAGGACCTGAACCAGCAGGTGGTGGCTTACCTCGACATGACCCTGCCAACAACCGTTGAAGATCCGCTGGACTTCTGGGCAGCCAAACTCGATTTATGGCCGCAACTAGCGGAGTTTGCCCTGGAAAAGCTGTCCTGCCCGGCCAGTAGTGTGCCATCAGAGCGGGTGTTTAGTGCGGCCGGGGCCATAGTCACCCCAAGGCGAACTCGTCTGTCCAATAAAATGTGGAGAGACTGACGTTTGTCAAGATGAATCAGGGATGGATCAGCCAGGATTTCCAGCCACCAATGACAGATGGGTCTGAGTAGATTGACCATGCTCCTATAGCAAGATTTTTTCTTTTGTGGTTGGTTATGAAACCCTCTGGGGCAGACCTGGGAATTGTACTGCCCGCTTGCCACATACAGCCCTTTGATTGGCTCTGATCGGCCCGCGCTGATTGGGGGACAACTATGCTGCCTAATCTGGGTGACATCTATGCTGCCTAATCTGGGGGACATCTATGCTGCCTAATCTGGGGGACATCTATGCTGCCTAATCTGGGTGACATCTATGCTACCTAATCTGGGGGACAACTATGCTGCCTAATCTGGGTGACAACTATGCTCCTAATCTGGTGGACATCTATGATGCCTAATCTGGGGGACAAGTATGCACCTAATCTGGGGGACATCTATTCTGCCTATTCTGGGGGACAACTATGCTCCTAATCTGGGGGACAACTAAACTCCTAATCTGGTGGACATCTATGATGCCTAATCTGGGGGACAAGTATGCACCTAATCTGGGGGACATCTATTCTGCCTAATCTGAGTGACATCTATGCTGCCTAATCTGGGGGACAACTATGCTCCTAATCTGGGGGACATCTATGCTGCCTAATCTGGGGGACAAGTATGCTCCTAATCTGGGGGACATCTATGCTGCCTAATCTGTGGGACATCTATGCTGCCTAATCTGGGGGACAACTATGCTCCTAATCTGGGGGACAACTATGCTCCTAATCTGGGGACATCTATGCTGCCTAATCTGGGTGACATCTATGCTGTCTAATCTGGGGGACAACTATGCTCCTAATCTGGGAAACATCTATGCTGCCTAATCTGGGTGACATCTATGCTGTCTAATCTGGGGGACAACTATGCTCCTAATCTGGGGGACATCTATGCTGCCTAATCTGGGGGACAACTATGCTCCTAATCTGGGGGACATCTATGCTGCCTAAGCTGGGGGACATGTATGCTCCTAATCTGGGGGACATCTATGCTGCCTAATCTGGGGGACAAGTATGCTCCCAATCTGGGGGACAAGTATTCTCCTTAAACTGGGGGACATCTATGCTGCCTAATCTGGGGGACAACTATGCTCCTAATCTGGGGGACATCTATGCTGCCTAATCTGGGGGACAAGTATGCTCCCAATCTGGGGGACAAGTATGCTGCCTAATCTGGGGGACATCTATGCTGCCTAATCTGGGGGACAACTATGCTCCTAATCTGGGGGACATCTATGCTACCTAATCTGGGGGATAAGTATGCTCCCTAATCTGGGGGACAAGTATGCTTCTAATCTGGGGGACATCTATGCTACCTAATCTGGGGGATAAGTATGCTCCCTAATCTGGGGGACATCTATGCTGCCTAATCTGGGTGACATCTATGCTGCCTAATCTGGGGGAGAACTATGCTCCTAATCTGGGGGACATCTATGCTGCCTAATCTGGGGGACAACTATGCTCCTAATATGGGGAAAACTGATGCTTCTGGCCTTGGGCCTATAATTTTTTGAAGTTTAGCAGTAGCTAAATACATGCTTAATGCAAATGTCAACATTGATCTTTAAATGTAAGGGGTTATGAAACCCTCTTGGGTTCTGCAAATGCATGCTCCAGACTCATTCTGTTTCTTTCAGGAACTACTTGCCTCCCTGGTGCCTCTGGCCTTGGGCCTTACATTTTTGGATGTTTAGCAGTAGCTAAATACATGCTTAATGCAAATTTCAACAATGATCGTTATATTCTCTGCGCTCTGCCAGGGCCTTTTCCTACCCCGCCTGGGCCGATCCGAGGACCTCACTAACCAACGCACTAACTAATCGAATTACTTACAGCGACGGGCTGGGACTTAATAAACGCCAGTTTATGACCCTCACTTACTGGTAATTCCTCGTTTTAAGGTTAAATAATTGCAATCACAGATCCCTATCACGAACTGGTTTCAGCGTGTAACACGCACCTGTCCTTGAAAGATAGAGAGACGCTAATCCATTCAGTGGAGCGCTAGTGCGGCCCAGGACATCTGAGGCCATAACACACCTGTTATTGCTTGATCTCGCAATTGATCGGGCAAAGTAAGGGGTTATTAAAGCCTCTTGGGTAGTGCTGAGGCCTACTCCTGACTGCTCCTGGTGCAATGTATTGGGTAATTAAACACTCTTGGGTAGTGTTATTGTTAAATTTACTGGTAATTTTATCAGTAATAAAATAAAATTTTGCAGAATGCTAACACAACGGAACGCTTGTTGCGTGTGATTTTTTTTATGAAAAAAATAAATAAATAGATGGAGAGGGATTAACTCTGCTTAATCATTTTTGGCGATTAGAATCCTTTTGTCATCTGATTTTTTGGAGACAGATGCACTTACACACATGTAATAATTTTTTTAACCAAATTTCAAACATTGTGTGGTTTATTATTTTTGAGAAGAATGTCTTTGGGTGGTCCACCATCCTGCATTAGAGAGTCTTCTGAACTGCTGTATATGCGCTTGTTTTAAAAAAAAAAAAAAGGTATTTTGTCCGACAATTTCAATAAAATGTTTCGTTTTTTTGGGGTGGATTGTGAAGCCCGGGTGACGGGTGTGTAGTGTGTACTCGTGCATCAGTCAACTCCAGTCTGTGTCCGTTAGGCAATATATGGGTTACTGATGAAGCAGAGGTGGGGCCTAGGTCTTTGACTTTCAATTATTTAAAAAAATTGAACATGTTGTGTGGTTTATTATATTATAGAATAATGTCTTTGGGTGGTCCACCGTCCTGCATTAGAGTCTTCTGAACTGCTGTATATGCGCTTGTTTTTACAAAAAGGTATTTTGTCAGACAATTTCAAAAAAAATTTGCGTTTTTTTGGGGTGGATTGTGAAGCCCGGGTGTGTATTCGTGCATCAGCCAACTCCAGGCTGTGTCTTTCAGGCAATCTATGGGTCACTGATGCAGCTGAGGTGGGGCCTGGGTCTAGGAATTTAAATTAAAAAAAAAAAAAAATCAACAATTGTGTGGTTCATTATTTTTGAGAAGAAAGTCTTTGGGTGGTCCACCGTCCGGCCTTATAGAGTATTCTGAAATGTTGGATATGCGCTTGTGCTTACACAAGTTGTAAATAAAAAAAAATAAAAAATGTATACAATTTTGTTGATTTTGGGGAGGATTGTGAAGCCCTGTGTGTACTGGTGCATCAGCCAACTCCAGGCTGTGTCCTTCAGGCAATAAATGGGTTCCTGATGCCGCAGAGGTGGGGCCTGGGTCTGGGAATTAAAAATTTTTGGATTGCGGGTGCTACAAAAAAAGATGGACACACCCTAATCCGTTCAGTGGAGCGCGCCTGCGGCCCCGGACATCTGAGGGCATAACACACCTGTTATTGCTCGATCTCAGGAGAAGGGGGTTCATCATCGGGAGAAGAGAGTTGCAGGTTGCCTTTGAGTCAGCAAGGCGGTAGCACGGTTGACAGTCAGCGTGGTGTGGCAGTAGTGGAAATTCTGGAGCCAAACGTGCCCGGGGGAGACCACCTGCTTCGCGACAGCTTACCTTTCCGGGAGTTAGCGGGTTACCAGCACCGGTCGATGAAAGATAGAGACACGCTAATCCGTTCAGTGGAGCGCGCCTGCGGCCCCGGAAATCTGAGGGCATAACACACCTGGTATTGCTCGATCTCGCAATTGATCGTGCAAAGGTAGAGGGTTATTAAAGCCTCTTGGGTACTGCTGAGGCCTACTCTTGACTGCTCCTGGTGTAATGTATGGGGTAATTAAACACTCTTGGGTAGTGTTTTTTTTTATTTACTGATAATTTTATCAGTGATAAAATTGAATTTTGCAGAATGCTAATCGTTACACAATGGAACGCTTGTTGCGTGTGATTTTTTAATGAAAAAAAAATACGGACAGGGATTAACTCTGCTTCATCATTTTGGGCGAAAAAAGTCCTTTGGTGATCTGATCTTTTGGAGACAGATGCGCTTACACACATATTGAATTAGTTTTTGTAAAAAACAATTTCAAACATTGTGTGGTTTATTATTTTTGAGAAGAATGTCTTTGGGTGGTCCACCGTCCTGCATTATAGAGTCTTGTGAACTGTTGGATATGCGCTTGTTCTTACACAAAGGTGTTTCTAAAATGTTGTTGTTTTTTGGAGGGGATTGTGAAGCCCGGGTGTGTACTCTTGCATCAGCCAACTCCAGGCTGTGTCCTTCAGGCAATATATGGGTTCCTGATGCCGCAGAGGTGGGGCCTGGGTCTGGAAATTTCTAATTTTTGGATAGCGGGTGCTACCTATGAGAAATATTTGTCAAAAATTTCATATATTGTGTTGTTTTTTTGGGGGGGATTGTGAAGCCCTGGTGTGTACTCTTGCATCAGCCAACTCCAGGCTGTGTCATGCAGGCAATATATGCGTTACTGATGCCGCAGAGGTGGGGCCTGGTTCAGGAAATTTCTAATTTTTGAATAGCGGGTGCTACCGATGAGAAATCTTTGAGAACAATTTCTCATTGTGTTGATTTTGGAGGGGGGATTGTGAAGCCCTGGTGTGTACTGGTGATTCAGCCAACTCCAGGCTGTGTCCTTCAGGCAATATATTGGTTACTGATGCCGCAGAGGTGGGGCCTGGGTCTGTTAATTTCAAATTTTTGGATAGCGGGTGCTACCAATGAGAAATCTTTGTAAAAAATTACATATATTGTGTTTTTTTTTGGGGGGGGGATTGTGAAGCCCTGGTGTGTAGTGTACTAGTGCATCAGCCAACTCCACGCTGTGTCATTCAGCCACTAAATGGTCTCCTCTTGCTGCCAACATGTCCACGCTGTGTCATTCAGCCACTATATGGTCTCCAGATACTGATGCCACCACCAGGCTCTGTCATTGTGCTGCTGTGAGGCAGTGATTCTAAGAGCGATGCCGGTAATCTGCATGTTATTCTGAATAACAGTATTATTTCACTACCCCAGCACACTCCATATGCGTTTTAGGACACAGCAAAGTGTTCTATACCCCTATAGAGGCTGTATGTAGGCTAGAAATAGCCTTTTTTTAATATCGATTTGCCGCGAACAAATTCGGATCGAAACAAACTTTTCAGGAAAATTCGGCGAATCGGCCGAATCAAATTTTTGAAAAGTTTGCGTATCTCTAGTTATAAATCAAACTTTGCATATAAAATGAAAAACACCAACAATGAGCGGACCTGCAAACTGCAACAGTGAAATAAAACAACTTCAAGTCTATAAAGCAGAAAAATAGAGGATTTATATGAAAACATTCAGTCCATTACGGTCTCTTACCAAACGGAATGGAAAAATGAAATTGACAGAACAAATGTGAACTCAGCCTAACATTAACCCTGGAAGGACTGGAGACCTATAGACAATAGTTTCTGAGTTTGATAAACATTATGGTCGGCCTCCTATAGGATCATTTGTGCATGGTACTATATGTGGCACAGGTGGCACCTCGTTGCCTTTGGTCAATTAACTTCTTGGTGACTTCTGATGTCATAGAAGGCGGTCTGATAAATGACAACTTCTGTAAAGTGCTGAGCGTTACAGTAAAGAGTCGCACAGCACTTGGCGTCGTGTACTTTCATTTGGTCACAATAAACTAGAACTTTGGACTCCTCCATGAACACAGAGAAAATCTCGGAGACTCGCAGTCAGCCATGGATATGAAGGAGCTGAGGGATAGCATTCGGAACTTCAGCTTTGACCAGTGTCCTAAAAGAGGCCAAGGATTCAGCAGAGTTCTTCTTCAACTTTTTGGCTTTCTGGGCCATGGGAAATCCTGCTTTATTAACACCTGTAAGTTTGTCTGGGAAGAAGGGGAGTATGAGAACTGGGCACAAGCTGCAGGTGTGGATGAAGGTCATACCTTGGAGAGGAGATCCTACCCTCTGACACACAACATCACCCTGGTGGACAATCGGGGCTTCTCCATAATGGGCGGGTATGAGACTGGAGAGATCTTCGCTCAGCTGGGTGAGTGCTCTGTAGAAACATAGAAGGTTGATGGCAGCAGAAAAAGTCCACATGGTCCATCTAGTCTACTCTCTGTCCTACAGGAAACCTGTTACCCCTAGATACCCCCGTGGAGTGGAATGAAGGATTTGGTCTTGCAGGGAGAATAATAGAAGCTGAAAAGTGTATAAACAAGTCAGACTTCATTGTCCCTATCTTCATCTACAGGTGAGACTGTGCCCTGTGCTCTGTATATACTACACTGCTACTATGGAGGGGAGGCTGAACTCCATTAGTCTTCTGTATCTACAGAGGATGAGAAAGATTAGCTCATATTGTCTTCTTAATCTACAGGGAGAGGTAGGCTGAGCTTCTATTGTCTTCTCTATCTACAGCTTTGTAAAACTAAAAGTTTTAAATAAAGGTTTAACTCACACTCATTAAGGGGTTAAAGAATAGATATTTTTTTTAAATTATTATTATTATTACAAATTCCCTTGTAAAATACAATCTACGGAAAATGCCGACTACGAGCTTCATAGAGGTAACAAATTGCTTTTATTGGAAGCTTTTTAAGATCCCTTGGGAAATCAGGACGGACACAGTCGACACATTTCAGGCCACATACAGTCCTTAGTCATAGTCCCTGAACCGACATAATTGTGAGGAAAGAAAATGTTCTCTGCATGAAACCACCGGCACCGGTAAAGAGTCTTCTCATCCACCGGATTTATTCATTATCTGTGAAGAAAATTCCATGTACAATATGAGACAGAACCGAGTGAGTCTCTGGATTCTCAGGGCTGACGTGGCCATAAAGTCACTGTTCACATTGAGGGTTAATGACATCAATAGGTTTTTATTATATAATTTGTTTATTTATTATTTCATGGTTTTATTTCCATCAGTGTGAAGAAAGAAATTGTCCCAGGAGAGATGGACCATCTGCGAGAGCTGATTGTGACCTCCAGAGACCTCACAGGTAAATGTCCTCTAGTCAGATGGAACCATCTCAGGGTTTGTTGACTTTCTATCTTTCTTGGATTTAGAAAGTTGTTTAACCCCTTAAGGACTGAGCCCTTTTTCACCTTAAGGACTCGGGCATTTTTTGCAATTCTGACCACTGTCACTTTAAACATTAATAACTCTGATGCTTTTAGTTATCATTCTGATTCCGAGATTGTTTTTCGTGACATATTCTACTTTAACATAGTGGTAAAATTTTGTGGTAACTTGCATCCTTTCTTGGTGAAAAATCCCAAAATTTGATGAAAAATTTTAAAATTTTGCATTTGTCTAACTTTGAAGCACTCTGTTTGTAAGGAAAATGGATATTCCAAATAATTTTATTTTTATTCACATATACAATATGTCTACTTTATGTTTGCATCATAAAATTGACGTGTTTTTACTTTTGGAAGACACCAGAGGGCTTCAAAGTTCAGCAGCAATTTTCCAATTTTTCACAAAATTTTGAAACTCGCTTTTTTTCAGGGACCAGTTCAGCTTTGAAGTGGATTTGAAGGGTCTTCATATTAGAAATACCCCATAAATTACCCCATTATAAAAACTGCACCCCCCCCAAAGTATTCAAAATGACATTCAGTCAGCATTTTAACCCTTTAGGTGTTTCACAGGAATAGCAGCAAAGTGAAGGAGAAAATTCACAATCTTCATTTTTTACACTCGCATGTTTTTGTAGACCCAATTTTTGAATTTTTGCAAGGGGTAAAAAGGAGAACATTTTTACTTGTATTTGAAACCCAATTTCTCTTGAGTAAGGAAATACCTCATATGTCTATGTTAATTGTTCGGCGGGCGCAGTCGAGGGCTCAGAAGGGAAGGAGCGACAAATGGTTTTTGGGGGGCATGTCACCTTTAGGAAGCCCCTATGGTGCCAGAACAGCAAAAAAAACCACATGGCATACCATTTTGGAAACTAGATCCCTCGGGGAACATAACAAGGGGTAAAGTTAACCTTAATACCCCACAGGTGATTCACGACTTTTGTATATGTAAAAAAATAATAATAATTTCCCTAAAATGCTTGGTTTCCCAAAAGTTTAACATTTTTAAAAAGGGTAATAGCAGAAAATACCCCCCAAAATTTGAATCCCAATTTCTCCCGATTCAGAAAACACCCCATATGGGGATGAAAAGTGCTCCGCTGGCGCACTACAGGTCTCAGAAGTGAAGGAGTCACATTTGGCTTTTTTGAAGGAAATTTTGCTCTGGGGGCATGCCGCATTTAGGAAGCCCCTATGGTGCCAGGACAGCAAAAAAAAAAAAACACATGGCATACTATTTTGGAAACTAGACCCCTCGGGGAATGTAACAAGGGTTTAAGTGAACCTTAATACCCCACAGGTGTTTCAAGACTTTTGCATATGTAAAAAAATTTTTTTTTTTTACCTAAAATGCCTCTGTTCCCAAAAAGCAGAAAATACCCCCCAAAATTTGTAACACAATTTCTCCCGAGTACGGCAATACCCCATATGTGGCCCTAAACTGTTGCCTTGAAATACGACAGGGCTCCAAAGTGAGAGCGCCATGCGCATTTGAGGCCTAAATTAGGGACTTGCATAGGGGTGGACATGGGGGTATTCTACGCCAGTGATTCCCAAACAGGGGGCCTCCAGCTGTTGCAAAACTCCCAGCATGCCTGGACAGTCAGTGGCTATCTGATAATACTGGGAGTAGTTGTTTTGCAACAGCTGGAGGCTCCGTTTTGGAAACCGTGACGTACCAGACGTTTTTCATTTTTATTGGAGAGGGGAGGGGGGCTGTGTAGGGGTATGTGTATGTGTAGTGTTTTTTACTTTTTATTTTATTTTTTGGTAGTGTAGTGTAGTGTTTTCAGGGTACAGTCGCACGGACGGGGGTTCACAGTAGTTTCTCGCTGGCAGTTTTCTGCCGAAGCTCAAACTTGCAGCCGGATACTTACTGTAAACCTCCGCCCATGTGAGTGTACCCTGTACATTCACATGGGGGGGGGGGGCATCCAGCTGTTGCAAAACTACAACTCCCAGCATGTACGGTCTACCAGTGCATGCTGGGAGTTGTAGTTTTGCAACAGCTGGAGGCACACTGGTTGTGAAACACTGAGTTTGGTAACAAACTCAGTGTTTTGCAACCAGTGTGCCTTCAGCTGTTGCAAAAGCTACAACCCCCATCATGTACGGACAGCGGTAGGGCATGCTGGGTCTTGTAGTTATGCAATAGCTGGAGGCATACTACTTTGGCTGGGGATGCTGGGGATTGTAGTTATGCAACAGCTGGAGACACACTGGTTTGCTACATAACTCAGTGTGCCTTCAGCTGTTGCAAAACTACAACTCTCAGCAGTCACCGACAGCCAACGGGCATGCTGGGAGTTGTAGTTATGCAACCAGCAGATGCACCACTACAACTCCCAGCATGCACTTTAGCTGTTTGTGCAAGCTGGGAGTTGTAGTTACACAACAGCTGAAGGTACACTTTTCCATAGAAAAAATGTGCCTCCAGCTGTTGCAAAACTATAAGTCCCAGCATGCCCAAAAGGGCATGCTGGGAGTTGTGGTGGTCTGCCTCCTGCTGTTGCATAACTACAGCTCCCAGCATTCCCTTTTTGCATGCTGGGAGCTGTTGCTAAGCAACAGCAGGAGGCTGTCACTCACCTCCAACGATCCAAGCCGCGCAGGTCAGTCCCTCGCCGTTGCCGCCACCGCCGCTGCTCCTGGGGCCTCGATCCCAACATTTACGCTGGGGATCGGGGTCCCCAGCTCCCGGGGTGCACGTCCCGCACCCGCTCACGTCCTCCGGGAGAGGGGCGGAGCGGGTTGCTGGAGTGACATCCGCAGCAGGCACCCTGATTGCCCGGCAGATGAATCAGGGCGATCGTGAGGTGGCACCAGTGCCACCTCACCCCTGTTGGCTGTGGCTGTTCGGGGCCGTCAGAGACCCCCCTGGGCAATATGCCCCGATGCCTGCTGAACGATTTCAGCAGGCATCGGGCACCGGCTCCCCTCCAGCTAGCGGCGGGGGGCCGGGAATGGACAGGACGTACTCAAACGTCCTGAGTCCTTAAGGACTCGGAAAAGGGTCCGTTTGAGTACGTCCTGCATCCTTAAGGGGTTAAAGGGGCACTCTGGTGGATATTTTTTTTTTTCATATCAACTAGCTCCAGAAAGTTATACAGATATGTAAAGTTTTTTTGTATAAAAATCTTAACCCATCTAGTACTTATCAGCTGCTTTATGCTCCAGAGGAAGTTGTGTAGTTCTTTCCAGTCTAACCAGAGTGCTCTCTGTGACACTCTTTTTATTATAAAAGTACAAAACTTATTCAATACAACAAAAAAACAAGCTTAACCAGCTATGATATAAATCAAAAACAAAACCCTGCCTAACCGGCCAGCCCAGCTTTACAAAGCAAAAAGAAAACAACAAAACCACACTGACACACATACCGAAAATGAACATAAAAACAGCACAACTTGGCTTATCAAAATATAAACATAAAATTAGCACTACCTGGCTGTAACTAAAACCATCCCAAAAAATAAAAAAATAAAAAAACAGCACCACTTGGCTTATCAACACATAAAATTAACACTTCTCGGCTGTAACTCAAAACCATCCATACTCGGGAAACAAAACAAAGGAAAAAAAAATAAAAATAAACAAAAATACATATCAACACAACAACTGGTCCGACTGCCATGACTATAATATGAGACAATATAAAACAATATAGATAAAAAATCACATTAATAGAAATAAATAAAATATATTATATAAACATAAATATATGCACCCTATTTACATAAACCTACAAAATCAACAAAAAACACTAGGAAAGTCCCTACACTAGAACTGTGCCCTCACCCACACCACTCCTCCTGCACATGGGTCAGAGTCCATACCGTTCCTCTACAGTTTACAAAGTCCTGTCCTTAACTGATCTATGTCAGGTCCCCCAAAAACACACCACGACCCACAAATACACCCTTCCCACCTATCACTCCACCCAACCAACTTATACACAAACTTACACATACTAACTTACACACACTGAACCACAACCCACTTTGGGCCCAAGTTTGGTCGCCTGTAAGCCCTTCATGCCATATCAGCTCAAAACAAAACAAAAAGCTAGCGTGTGCATGCATTAGCCCACCACCGGGAAGAAGGATGTCAGACTTGATACATCAATATAATTTTAAACTCTTTTCCTAACTCCCCCTACAATTCTCCCTAATTATATCCCTCCATTAAAACTAACCCTACTCTCACCCTATCTCTATCCCTAGAACACTTCCCCTATCCAAAACAAGGGTACTCTTCCCAAAAGATCTAGTACCTAGGGCACATCAAAAGAAAACCCTCTCCACAGGAGAGAAGCCCTACTGGTACCAAGACTGCCATACTCCAAAGACCTGATCTTGCCGAGGTCACCGGTGATATTCCTACAGACCTCCACCTCAGAGAGGATTTTCTGTTGGGTCGACACTAAACACTGTGCGTTCCACGTGTAGTACCTAACCACTAAGCTAACTAAGAATAAAGTGCCCCGGTCTCGGCCACCCAAGTTCCTAAATGCCCCATAAGCCCACTCCGGGTAGGTAAGGCCGGCAAGTTGACTCCCGCCGATGGAAGTGCCCACCCCGTTGTAGACCCCTATATTAAAGGGACAATGAAGCAGGAAGTGCTCCATGCTTTCCAGCGTGTCCCCACACTCTTCTCGGGGACATCCCCGGTCATCAGAGTTCCTGTACTTCAGGTTTCCCTTACATATAGCTTCCCCTGAAAGCAACACCAGGCCAAGTCCCAAAACTTCTGCGGGGATCCTTTTCATGTTTAAAAGATACAACCCCACCCTCAGACCTGGGCAGTCCTTGAGCGCCAGAGGCTTCTGGAAGTGGGTCAATAGAACCCGTTTGTCAAGGAACTGCCTTGACTGGGTCCTAATCTCCCACACTCCCAAACCCCACCGACGTATCGCCTTCAGAGTCAGGGTAGCGTAAGCCGGAAGATATCCATGGGGCGTACGGAGGTCCTTCACTCGCCCTCCTCTCTCCCATTCCTGGAAGAAAGGCCGAAACCATTCCCTGCTGGAGAGTACCCACGGAGGAGCCCTCTCTTTCCAGAGGTTTGAGATGTTAGCTTTCAAGAAGGTGTCCGTAAAGAACACCAGCGGGTTTACCATAGATAAACCCCCTAGTCTCCTTGTGCGGTATGTAACCTCCCTCTTGACTAGGTTCATCCTGTTCCCCCATAACATCTGGAAAAACAGGCTGTAGAACCTAGTATAGTAAGCCTTTGGCAAGATACATACACTGCCCAGATAGATAAACAAAGGGAGCAAGTACGATTTGATCAGGTGTACCCTCTCCCTGATGGTCAAAGACCAACCCTTCCACTGGTCCACCTTCTGAGTGGCATCCTGGAGCTTACCATCCCAGTTTTTGGTGGAATATTCATCCTGGCCAAATGTGATGCCTAAGATTTTTGCTGATTCTTGAGGCCCTGGAGGTGTGTCTGGGAGATCAAACGTGGGATCCCCCCTCCCAGCCAGAGACTCTCACACTTATCCCGGTTGATCTTAGACTCGGATGCCTCCGAATAGCGTTCCACCTCCGACATCCCCACATCGACCTCCTCTCTCGAGGAGACGAAAATAGTGACATCGTCAGCGTACGCCACTACCCTCTGGATGGCCTCCGGCTCTGCCAGACTCATCCCAACTCCCGCCAAATGTCCGCGACTCACCCTCCTAAGGAAGGGATCGATGGCGAACACATATAACAGCTGGCTCAAAGGACAACCCTGACGGACTCCAGACCCCACTCCAAAAGAGTGGCCAGACCAACCGTTCACCAATGGGAAACTCTCTGCCCCTGCATACAAGATCTTAAGCCAATTAACAAAAGTACTCGGTAAGCCATATCTCAGGAGGACGGACCAGAGTTAGTCGTGATTCACCCGATCAAATGCTTTGGCCTGATCCAAGGACAGCAAGTACCCCTTCCAGAAACCTGCACTACTCCACTACACTGCCTCCCTGACACTAAGGACAGCACTTAAGGTGCTTCGGCCTGGAACAGTGCAGTGCTGGGCCTCCGAAAGGAGCCGGGGTACAAACTTCACCAACTGATTAAACAGTATCTTAGCCAGAAGCTTCCTGTCCGTATTGAGAAGAGCTATGGGCCTCCAATTCTCAATACGGCTGGGATCTTTACCCTTTGACAGAAGAATCAGGGCTGACCTCCTCATTGACTTCGGAAGAGTGCCCGAGGAGAGACACACAATGAATACCTCAATCAAGAGGGGAGCTAAAGACTCCTTAAAGGCCCTGTACCACTCAGATGTTAAGCCATCCGGACCTGGCGACTTCTTAGGGGCAAGTCCCTCAATCGCCAGTCTCACTTCCTCTTCCCTGATCTCTTCTGCCAAAACGCCAAGAGAGGGGTCTACCCCTGGCTCAGGAATGGTTTCAGCCAGAAAACCCGACTTCACATCCCGATCCAGATCCTTCTTTCCCAAGAGGTGTGAGTAGAAGGATCTGACGACCTCCAAGATCCCCGATCTGGACCGATTCAGAGATCCCGTACTATCAATCAACACCTAATCAGCAAGGATTTCACTCTGGAGATATCCTCTCGGCTACCTCCAGTCGAGACAAGAAGCTCGAGTTTCCTCCTCAGACCCTGATACAGGGGATACCTGTTCAGGGACCTGAGGCTCGAGAGCTGGCGGAGGAACCTCGCAACCCGCTTCTTGAATATCTCCCACCACTCTGACTTACTATTACATAGGTCCAGTAAAGGTACCTGACTCTGAAGAAAATCCTCAAAGGACTGTCTTATCACCGCTTCCGCCAGGAGGGACAAATTCAGCTTCCAATAACCTTTTCCCATCCTGGGGGTCTCTGAAACATTCAGGGAAAACAAAATCATACAGTGATCGGAGAACTCCACCTCAACCACGGACACTGCGGAAGAGACGGCTTCCTCCTTTAAATAAAACCTGTCTATCCTAGACCTGCGACTACCTCGATGATAGGTGAAACCCGTGTGGCCCGAGGGGCTCCGGATGTGGGCGTCCTCTAGGCGAGCTTCTCTAGCTATGCTAATCAGCGCCACACTATCGCAAGTCAGCGGACCATTGGAGCCTCTCCTATCTTGGGACCTCGTGACATTATTGAAGTCCCCTCCAAAGATCACTTGCCGACTTGTAAAAAGAAAGGGCTTAATGCTCATAAAGAGATCTTTACGGCCCCGCTTAGTTTGCGGGGCGTAGATGTTAATGAGCTGGAGCTCTTGTCCCTTCATGAAGACATCTAAGATTAGGCACCTCCCCATTTCTAATTCAATAACCCGTCGGCATTCAACAGGAGCGGTAAAAAGGACCGCCACCCCACTATACGGCTCAGCCGCAAGCGACCAGTGGGAGGGACCGTGCCTCCACTCTCTTCTGGCTTTTACCAGAGAGGCTAGATCTGACAACCTGGTCTCCTGTAAAAAGAAAATGTTGGCTTCAACGCGGCCGAGAAAATCAAAGGCTGCAAATCTAGCTGTATCCGACTTTATGATGGCACAATTAATGGATGCCAGCATCAATGGGGTGAGTGCCACCATACAGGGTGATTAAATTAGACGGCCACACCCTTTACTTTTGTTTTCCCTTCTTTTTCGCCCCCTCATCCCCCGAAGAAGATGAGAGGGCAGGACCACTCTTGGATATTTTTCTTTGATTTAGATAGATCCATATTATCCCCGTCTTCGTCCGGCCCTGGTCTAGCCCTGCCCTCTGAGGAAGGTGCCTCAACAGGACAGGGCCCAGTTCGCCCCAGAGGCTCTTTCTCCCTAGGCACCCCGCCCTCACCTTCCCCCTCCAAGGAGGAGATGGTATCAAGGACGAGGTACCGGTTTGACAGGTCAATCAGAGGGGGGGGGGGGGGAGTCAGGCTTCCGTTTTGAACCTGGCCCGTAGTACAAGGAACAGAGGGCTCTGACCTCTTCTTTCTCCTTTACCTTTTGCCCTTGTCTTTCTTTTTTAGGCCTCTCCCCACTCTCCTCATCCACACTTTCATAGTGGGAGGAATCGGATGGGTTGGCCATATTGCCTTCCTCTCTGTGAAGCCTCCTGATCTCCTCATCCAGCACATTCTTCTCCAGGGCTTCAGTGGTTACAGGGCCAGCTTCAGGAGCAGGGGTCGGAGCTACCCCCGTCACCTGGGCACTCTCCAGCACCCTACTCCTTCTACGATTTTCCTACCGCCTTAGTATGGCGGGGTCCTTTTTCCTCCTCACAAGCCCTGTTGCTTCCCCATTCCTGCCCATACCCTCCCCGGCCGAGGCAACTTCACAGCTCTCCTCAGCCGGAGCGGCCGCTGCATGGGCGAAGACGCTAGGACAACGGCTAAAAGGGTGCTGAGGACACCACACAGATGGCACCGGATCTGCCTACAGGATGCAGCCAGATGAACCACCCCACCACACAAAGCGCAGACCTGTACAGTACAGGCTGCGCTAAAGTGGGTGGGGCTGCCACACCTGTGACAGACCTTAGGCTGGCACTGGTAGAAGACCTGGATCACATCACGTCCAAGGAAGGCGGCTGACAGAATGTGGGCAACCGTACTCCCTGAACGCTTAAGTTTGACGAAAAACGTCCAGGCCCCAGACCAGATCCCGTGCTCATCCAAGTTTTTCTTGGGCATGTCCGTCACATCCATATACCGTCCGAGCCAGGTCAAGATGTCATAACAAGAAAGCGACTAGTTACGGGTCAAAACTGTCACTTTCTTGACAGAGTTCTCATGGGAAATCGCCTTAACGGCGAAATGTCACCAGCCGGGCTCGTTTTTTGCCACTTCGTAGTTCGACCAGAAGAGTTCGGGACCCTCTGGCCGAACGAAACTGACGTCAAACTCAGACGAACTGTAGGGGTGAATCAGGGCAAAGATGTCACTCGCCCTGAATTCCATCTGAAGGAGGGGCTCAACCACTTTTGCGCGAGGTGGGCATGCATCCTCGCCCCTCCAAATCAGACGGACCACATTCCTACGGTTATTGTCCTTCCCGGTTGTCGGGAGGGACCAGACCCCCTCCCCATTCCGCTCTCGGAAAGCCCCCAAACCGTGCCTCTCTATCCAGAAAGACAGGTCGACCTCACCCCTTCCCTCTACCTGGATCGACCTGTCACCCCTGCGTAGAGCCTCCAGGAGGCGCTGTTAAAATTGGCCCCCAGGGCTGGACAGAGACGGGGACCCCCCGGAACCCTCGGCAGAGACATTAGCATAGCTCCTAGGAGCAGTCACTGCCGGGGGGCAGCCGGACCAGACCCAGAGCCAGAACCACTTACAACACCATTCACACTACTACTCTCAACCTCTTTATTTCTAACCATACTACTACCACTTCCATCAACATTCACTCCACCGACACTCCCACATACACTCCTCTCACCCACAACACTACTACACCCATCAATATCACATCCTACATTTTTGTCCTGACTAACAAATTCTGGGCTGGCTGGGACGTCTTTTAGTGTGGCTGGCTTTAGTAAAGTCCTGGCTTAGCCGCTGCTGGGGTCGACGCAGATGACTTCTCCTTCATGGATGATATTATATCCTGATTCTGGGGCTGCCCCACCGGGCGCACCTTAGCTACTCCCACAGCGCCAGCACCTGCTTTACCCGACTGCACAGGCTCTGTGTTTAATCCCGGCACCTTGACACTCCCCCCCCCCCCCCTCACAGGGGAGTGCCCCGCAGTGTCGGTAACGCCCACAGTACACGGGGAACCGCCCCCGAGCACATGGCGGCATAACTCGCGCTGCCCACCATGAGCCCATCCTGCCCCTCCCTACCGGCAGGATGGGTGGGCTTCACATCTATTGCGTCCGCAGCTTTTACTGACGCCATGCTGTATCCCCCCATGCTGGCTCCGCTCCACCACAGAAACGGGATCTGGCAGTCTAGAGGACCCAGCAGCCTGAACCAGCTTTGCAGCTGACCCCGACTGCTGGAAAGGACGGAACACATAATGCACAGTTTCCTGGGTCTTCTGTTTTTTTTGCTTTTCTCTTTACTAATATGTCATCACACTGGTCATCGCCAAATGTAAAATTCTGGAGGTGGGCTGGAGACTTTTGCATCACTATAGCCCTCAGCAATCCCCCCAGCCTCACTCTCCACATCATCATCCTCACTATCTCTTAGCGGTAGTGCCACCTGAGCCGGCTCTATGTAGCTGTCCTGAGTCTTAGTGGTCTGGGTGTCACAGGGAGTAGGTCAGGCAATACATCATCCTCCACAACCTGTACACTTTCCTCCAACTTCTTATCCTCCTCCTCCTTTACACCAACACCACCATCCTCTCTTTCTTCACCGCCACTACTCTCCCCATCATCCACCTCCACCTTACCTGGGGATTTCATGGCGGCAAACCGATCCTTGTCCTCCCTGAAGATACCGCTCCCCTCGAGGATCTCTGCTCTCCTCTCCTCCAGCTTTGCAATGTCATTCTTCAGGGCTGTAATCCTCTTTTTCAATTCCAGCTTATTCCTTTTCTACCCAGAGCTTGCCAGATTCTGGTCTCCATGCAGGTCCTCTCTCACCAACCTAAGCTCCCTACTGCAGTGGTTGTATTCCGCAAACCGTGCGGTCATGCGGGAGCAGTAAGTCTCGCTGGACTCTTTGGGCCCCCTCTCAGCCCACAACTCAATACTTTTCCTCCTCGGCTTCCTTCCACTGGATCTCTGGCTGGCACCCATTGCCGGAGGAGCAGAGCCTGCATTGCTGCAGACTCTGCCAGATCTTCTTCCTCCGGCCGGAAAAATGTCTGTCGCTGTTTTCTCTCCATCCCCCGCCAGCCTGGAAAAATGGGGAATGGAGGCCCTGGGCTCCATGCAGGGAGGCTCTCCCCAGGAGCCTGACACTGGGAAGGCTGATGGATCACCTGTTCTGGTCTGATCTGCTGGAAGTTTGTGGAGCTCAACAAGGGACACAACCGTACGCTGCTCACACTGAAAGTGCTCTGGACTGCTGTGTTCACAGGATGTGCTCTCTGCTGACACCTCTGTCCATGTCAAGAACTGTCCAGAGCAGGAAAAAATACCCATAGTAAACCTCTCCTGCTCCAGACAGTTCCTGACATGATAGGAAATGTGGAAAATGACCTTGGCAGCAGGCACTCAGTAATCCAATAGAAAGTAGCGCACTCAGGTCATGGCGTAGGAAAGTTCAGCAACTTTATTGATGTACAGCAATGACACGTTTTGGGGTTAATCCACTGCTTCCTCAGATTGACAAAGTACATTCATAGGATAAAGCATGTGGAGTTTATATAATAATAGTAATTAACACACAAAATAGAGGACATCATGATGTTGTATCACATATTTTTTATTGAATTAGTCACATGTTCACATTGTTTTGATGCCCTGCGAGGACGCCTCTGTCCGTGACACCTATATATGATGTCACACCACAGGCGAAAGTCACATACCGGCTTGAGGAAGCGCTGTGATTGCGTGAAACAGTCTGTCCTGGTCCTATTATATATAAAATATATAATATATAATATTTATTTATTTTATATATATTCTTGCCCTCCCCCTTTCCCTGCCATCTCCCCTAATATATTTAATTTATGTTCATTTATTTAATTCCAATCTACAGGATGGGCCATTTCTATGGATACACCTTAATAAAATGGGAATGGTTGGTGATATTAACTTCCTGTTTGTGGCACATTAGTAAATGTGGGGGGGGGGGGGGGGGGAATTTCAAGATGGGTGGTGACCATGGCGGCCATTTTGAAGTCAGCCATTTTGAATCCAACTTTTGTTTTTCCAATAGGAATCAAACTTATTGGGAATTTCACAAGAAAAACAATGATGTTCTTGGTTTTAACGTAACTTTATTCTTTCATGAGTTACTTACAAGTTTCTGACCACTTATAAAATGTGTTCAATGTGCTGCCTATTGTGTTGGATTGTCAATGCAACCCTCTTCTCTATATACTGCTATATACTGTTACGCCGAGCGCTCCGGGTCCCCGCTCCTCCCCGGAGCGCTCGCTACACTCTCTCCGCTGCAGCGCTCCGGTCAGATCCACTGACCCGGGGCGCTGCGATTCTGCTGCCAGCCGGGATGCGATTCGCGATGCGGGTAGCGCCCGCTCGCGATGCGCACCCCGGCTCCCGTACCTGACTCGCTCTCCCTCGGTCCTGTCCCGGCGCGCGCGGCCCCGCTCCCTAGGGCGCGCGCGCGCCGGGTCTTTGCGATTTAAAGGGCCACTGCGCCGCTGATTGGCGCAGTGATTCCAATTAGTGTCTTCACCTGTGCACTTCCCTATATCACCTCACTTCCCCTGCACTTCCCTGCCGGATCTTGTTGCCATTGTGCCAGTGAAAGCGTTCCTTGTATGTTCCTAGCCTGTGTTCCAGACCTCCTGCCGTTGCCCCTGACTACGATCCTTGCTGCCTGCCCCGACCTTCTGCTACGTCCGACCTTGCTTCTGTCTACTCCCTTGTACCGCGCCTATCTTCAGCAGCCAGAGAGGTTGAGCCGTTGCTAGTGGATACGACCTGGTCACTACCGCCGCAGCAAGACCATCCCGCTTTGCGGCGGGCTCTGGTGAAAACCAGTAGTGACTTAGAACCGATCCACTAGCACGGTCCACGCCAATCCCTCTCTGGCACAGAGGATCCACTACCTGCCAGCCGGCATCGTGACAGTAGATCCGGCCATGGATCCCGCTGAAGTTCCTCTGCCAGTTGTCGCCGACCTCACCACGGTGGTCGCCCAGCAGTCACAACAGATAGCGCAACAAGGCCAACAGCTGTCTCAACTGACCGTGATGCTACAGCAGCTACTACCACAGCTTCAGCAATCATCTCCTCCGCCAGCTCCTGCACCTCCTCCGCAGCGAGTGGCCGCTCCTGGGCTACGCCTATCCTTGCCGGATAAATTTGATGGGGACTCTAAGTTTTGCCGTGGCTTTCTTTCCCAATGTTCCCTGCATCTGGAGATGATGTCGGACCTGTTTCCCACTGAAAGGTCTAAGGTGGCTTTCGTAGTCAGCCTTCTGTCCGGAAAAGCCCTGTCATGGGCCACACCGCTCTGGGACCGCAATGACCCCGTCACTGCCTCTATACACTCCTTCTTCTCGGAAGTCCGAAGTGTCTTTGAGGAACCTGCCCGAGCCTCTTCTGCTGAGACTGCCCTGTTGAACCTGGTCCAGGGTAATTCTTCCGTTGGCGAGTATGCCGTACAATTCCGTACTCTTGCTTCAGAATTGTCCTGGAATAATGAGGCCCTCTGCGCGACCTTTAAAAAAGGCCTATCCAGCAACATTAAAGATGTTCTGGCCGCACGAGAAATTCCTGCTAATCTACATGAACTTATTCACCTAGCCACTCGCATTGACATGCGTTTTTCCGAAAGGCGTCAGGAGCTCCGCCAAGATATGGACTCTGTTCGCACGAGGCGTTTCTTCTCCTCGGCTCCTCTCTCCTCTGGTCCCCTGCAATCTGTTCCTGTGCCTCCCGCCGTGGAGGCTATGCAGGTCGACCGGTCTCGCCTGACACCTCAAGAGAGGACACGACGCCGCATGGAGAACCTCTGCCTGTACTGTGCTAGTACCGAACACTTCCTGAGGGATTGTCCTATCCGTCCTCCCCGCCTGGAAAGACGTCCGCTGACTCCGCACAAAGGAGAGACAGTCCTTGATGTCTACTCTGCTTCTCCACGTCTTACTGTGCCTGTGCGGATGTCTGCCTCTGCCTTCTCCTTCTCTACCGTGGCCTTCTTGGACTCTGGATCTGCAGGAAATTTTATTTTGGCCTCTCTCGTCAACAGGTTCAACATCCCAGTGACCAGTCTCGCCAGACCCCTTTACATCAATTGTGTAAACAATGAAAGATTGGACTGTACCATACGCTTCCGCACGGAGCCCCTTCTAATGAGCATCGGATCTCATCACGAGAGGATTGAACTTTTGGTCCTCCCCAATTGCACCTCGGAAATTCTCCTTGGACTTCCCTGGCTTCAACTTCATTCCCCAACCCTGGATTGGTCCACTGGGGAGATCAAGAGTTGGGGGCCCTCTTGTTCCAAGGACTGTCTAAGACCGGTTCCCAGTAACCCTTGCCGTGACTCTGTGGTTCCCTCAGTAACCGGTCTCCCTAAGGCCTATATGGACTTCGCGGATGTTTTCTGCAAAAAACAAGCTGAGACTCTACCTCCTCACAGGCCTTATGATTGCCCTATCGACCTCCTCCCGGGTACTACTCCACCCCGGGGCAGAATTTATCCTCTCTCTGCCCCAGAGACTCTTGCCATGTCTGAGTATGTCCAGGAAAATTTAAAAAAGGGCTTTATCCGTAAATCCTCCTCTCCTGCCGGAGCTGGATTTTTCTTTGTGTCCAAAAAAGATGGCTCCCTACGTCCTTGCATTGACTACCGCGGTCTTAATAAAATCACGGTTAAGAACCGCTACCCCCTACCCCTCATCTCTGAACTCTTTGATCGCCTCCAAGGTGCCCACATCTTTACTAAATTGGACTTAAGAGGCGCCTATAACCTCATCCGCATCAGAGAGGGGGATGAGTGGAAAACGGCGTTTAACACCAGAGATGGACACTTTGAGTATCTGGTCATGCCCTTTGGCCTGTGCAACGCCCCTGCTGTCTTCCAAGACTTTGTCAATGAAATTTTTCGTGATCTGTTATACTCCTGTGTTGTTGTATATCTGGACGATATCCTAATTTTTTCTGCCAATCTAGAAGAACACCGCCAGCATGTCCGTATGGTTCTTCAGAGACTTCGTGACAATCAACTCTATGCCAAAATTGAGAAATGTCTGTTTGAATGCCAATCTCTTCCTTTTCTAGGATATTTGGTCTCTGGCCAGGGACTACAAATGGATCCAGACAAACTCTCTGCCGTCTTAGATTGGCCACGCCCCTCCGGACTTCGTGCTATCCAACGCTTTTTGGGGTTCGCCAATTATTACAGGCAATTTATTCCACATTTTTCTACCGTTGTGGCTCCTATCGTGGCTTTAACCAAAAAAAATGCCGATCCCAAGTCGTGGCCTCCTCAAGCGGAAGACGCCTTTAAACGACTCAAGTCTGCCTTTTCTTCGGCTCCCGTGCTCTCCAGACCTGACCCTTCCAAACCCTTCCTATTGGAGGTTGATGCCTCCTCAGTGGGAGCTGGAGCTGTTATTGTCACGATGCCGGCTGGCAGGTAGTGGATCCTCTGTGCCAGAGAGGGATGGCGTGGACCGCGCTAGTGGACCGGTTCTAAGCCACTACAGGTTTTCACCAGAGCCCGCCGCAAAGCGGGATGGTCTTGCTGCGGCGGTAGTGACCAGGTCGTATCCACTAGCAACGGCTCACCTCTCTGGCTGCTGAAGATGCTGAAGATAGGCGCGGTACAAGGGAGTAGGCAGAAGCAAGGTCGGACGTAGCAGAAGGTCGGGGGCAGGCGGCAAGGATCGTAGTCAGGGGCAACGGCAGGAGGTCAGGAACACGGACTAGGAACAGACAAGGGAACGCTTTCACTAGGCACAAGTGCAACAAGATCCGGCAAGGGAGTGCAGGGGAAGTGAGGTATAAGTAGGGAGTGCACAGGTGGAAACTAATTAAGCTAATTGGGAAGATTGGGCCAGGCACCATCATTGGTGCACTGGCCCTTTAAATCGCAGAGACCCGGCGCGCGCGCGCCCTAGGGAGCGGGGCCGCGCGCGCCGGGACAGGACCGAGGGAGAGCGAGTCAGGTACGGGGACCGGGGTGCGCATCGCGAGCGGGCGCTATCCGCATCGCGAATCGCACCCCGGCTGAAGGCGGGACCGCAGCGCACCCGGTCAGTGGATCTGACCGGGGCGCTGCAACAACGAAGATGAGGCGAGCGCTCCGGGGAGGAACGGGGACCCGGAGCGCTCGGCGTAACAGTACCCCCCCCCTTGGGTCTCCCCCTCTTCTTGGGGCCAAAGAACCTGAAGAAAAAAAACTCAATTTTTCCGAGATTAGGTCCAATGCAAATTAGGAGGGGTTCTGTGTGGAAATGTACGAGACAGTCCAATCTTTTATTGAAAAAACAATAGATGTAGAGGGGTCTGGCGAGACTGGTCACAGGAACGTAGAACCTGTTGATGAGAGAGGCCAAAAAAAATTTTCCTGCAGATCCGGAATCCAAGAAGAGCATAGTAGAAAAGGAGAAGGTAGAGGCAGATATCCGCACAGGCACAGTAAGGCGTGGAGAAGCAGAGTTGACATCAAGAACTGTGTCACCTTTGTGCGGAGTCAGCGTGCGTCTTTCCAGGCAGGGAGGACGGATAGGACAATCCTTCAGGAAGTGTTCGGTACCGGCATAGTACAGGCAAAGATTCTCCATGCGGCGTCGTGTCCTCTCTTGAGGTGTCAAGCAAGACCGGTCAACTTGCATAGCCTCCGCGGCGGGAAGCACAGGAACAGATTGCAGAGGACCAGAGGAGAGAGGAGCCGGGGAGAAAAAACGCCTCGTGCGAACAAAGTCCATATCCAGGCGGAGCTCCAGACGCCATCCGGAAGAACGCATGTCAATGCGAGTGGCTAGATGAATGAGTTCATGTAGGTCAGCAGGAGTCTCTCGTGCGGCCAGAACATCTTTAATGTTGCTGGATAGGCCTTTTTTAAAGGTCGCGCAGAGAACCTCACTATTCCAGGACAACTCGTAAGCAAGAGCACGGAACTGAATGGCGTACTCGCCAACGGAAGAAACACCCTGGGCCAGGTTCAGCAGGGCAATCTCGGCTGAAGAAGCTCGGGCAGGTTCCTCAAAGACACTTCGAATTTCCGAGAAGAAGGAGTGTACAGAGGCAGTGACGGGGTCATTGCGGTCCCAGAGCGGTGCGGCCCATGACAGGGCTTTTCCAGACAGAAGGCAGAACACGAAAGCCACCTTAGACCTTTCAGTAGGAAACTGGTCCGACATCATCTCCAAGTGCTGGGAACATTGCGAAAGAAAGCCACGGCAATACTTAGAGTCCCCATCAAATTTGTCCGGCAAGGACAGGCAGAGGCTAGGAGTGGCCACTCGCTGCGGAGGAGGTGCAGGAGCTGGCGGAGGAGATGATTGCTGAAGAAGTTGCGAATGTTGGCGCACCATGGTGGACACTTCCGACAGCTGGTGGGTTAGAAGGGCGACCTGTCGGGCGATATCAGAGGCAACTGGCAGGGGATGTTGGTGCAAAATGGTGGACACTTCCGACAGCTGGTGGGTTAGATGGGCGATCTGTCGGGCGATATCAGAGACAACTGGCAGGGGAACCTCAGCGGGATCCATGGCCGGATCTACTGTCACGATGCCGGCTGGCAGGTAGTGGATCCTCTGTGCCAGAGAGGGATGGCGTGGACCGCGCTAGTGGACCGGTTCTAAGCCACTACAGGTTTTCACCAGAGCCCGCCGCAAAGCGGGATGGTCTTGCTGCGGCGGTAGTGACCAGGTCGTATCCACTAGCAACGGCTCACCTCTCTGGCTGCTGAAGATGCTGAAGATAGGCGCGGTACAAGGGAGTAGGCAGAAGCAAGGTCGGACGTAGCAGAAGGTCGGGGGCAGGCGGCAAGGATCGTAGTCAGGGGCAACGGCAGGAGGTCAGGAACACGGACTAGGAACAGACAAGGGAACGCTTTCACTAGGCACAAGTGCAACAAGATCCGGCAAGGGAGTGCAGGGGAAGTGAGGTATAAGTAGGGAGTGCACAGGTGGAAACTAATTAAGCTAATTGGGAAGATTGGGCCAGGCACCATCATTGGTGCACTGGCCCTTTAAATCGCAGAGACCCGGCGCGCGCGCGCCCTAGGGAGCGGGGCCGCGCGCGCCGGGACAGGACCGAGGGAGAGCGAGTCAGGTACGGGGACCGGGGTGCGCATCGCGAGCGGGCGCTATCCGCATCGCGAATCGCACCCCGGCTGAAGGCGGGACCGCAGCGCACCCGGTCAGTGGATCTGACCGGGGCGCTGCAACAACGAAGATGAGGCGAGCGCTCCGGGGAGGAACGGGGACCCGGAGCGCTCGGCGTAACAGTTATTTTACAAAAAAATTCTTCCGGGCATGCTGTCACTTGTGGTTTTTTTTCTAGGACCTTCTCTCCGGCGGAGAGGAACTACTCCATCGGGGATCGAGAGCTTCTAGCCATTAAATTAGCACTTGAGGAATGGAGGCATCTGCTGGAGGGATCAAGATTTCCAGTTATTATTTACACCGACCACAAGAACCTCTCCTACCTCCAGTCTGCCCAACGGCTGAATCCTCGCCAGGCCCGGTGGTCTCTGTTCTTTGCCCGATTTAATTTTGAGATTCACTTTCGTC
Source organism: Hyla sarda (assembly GCF_029499605.1). Lineage (NCBI taxonomy): Eukaryota > Metazoa > Chordata > Amphibia > Anura > Hylidae > Hyla > Hyla sarda. Next base: position 232,756,862 of record NC_079196.1, read on the forward strand.
CTGCCGATAAGAACATTAGGGCCGATGCTCTCTCTCGTTCCTCGGATGCCTCAGAAGTTGAACTCTCTCCGCAACACATCATTCCACCTGACTGCCTGATCTCCACTTCTCCAGCCTCCATCAGGCAAACTCCTCCAGGAAAGACCTTTGTTTCTCCACGCCAACGCCTCGGAATCCTCAAATGGGGTCACTCCTCCCATCTCGCTGGTCATGGGGGCATCAAGAAATCTGTGCAACTCATCTCCCGCTTCTATTGGTGGCCGACTCTGGAGACGGATGTTGTGGACTTTGTGCGAGCCTGCACTATCTGTGCCCGGGATAAGACTCCTCGCCAGAAGCCCGCTGGTTTTCTTCATCCCCTGCCTGTCCCCGAACAGCCTTGGTCTCTGATTGGTATGGATTTTATTACTGATTTACCCCCTTCCCGTGGCAACACTGTTATTTGGGTGGTCGTTGATCGATTCTCCAAAATGGCACATTTCATCCCTCTTCCTGGTCTTCCTTCAGCGCCTCAGTTGGCTAAACAATTTTTTGTACACATTTTTCGTCTTCACGGGTTGCCTACGCAGATCGTCTCGGATAGAGGCGTCCAATTCGTGTCTAAATTCTGGAGGGCTCTCTGTAAACAACTCAAGATTAAATTAAATTTTTCTTCTGCATATCATCCCCAGTCCAATGGACAAGTAGAAAGAATTAACCAAGTCTTGGGTGATTATTTGCGACATTTTGTTTCCTCCCGCCAGGATGACTGGGCAGATCTCCTTCCATGGGCCGAATTCTCGTATAACTTCAGAGTCTCTGAATCTTCCTCCAAATCCCCATTTTTCGTGGTGTACGGCCGTCACCCTCTTCCCTCCCTCCCTATCCCCTTGCCCTCTGGTCTGCCCGCTGTGGATGAAATTTCTCGTGACCTTTCCATTATATGGAGAGAGACCCAAAATTCTCTCTTACAGGCTTCTTCACGCATGAAGAGGTTCGCGGATAAGAAAAGAAGAGCTCCTCCCGTTTTTTCCCCTGGAGACACGGTATGGCTCTCCGCTAAATATGTCCGCTTCCGTGTCCCTAGCTACAAGTTGGGACCACGCTATCTTGGTCCTTTCAAAATTTTGTGTCAAATTAATCCTGTCTCTTACAAACTTCTTCTTCCTCCTTCTCTTCGTATCCCTAATGCCTTTCACGTCTCTCTTCTTAAACCACTCATCCTCAACCGTTTTTCTCCCAAATCTGTTCCTCCCACTCCTGTTTCCGGCTCCTCGGACATCTTCTCTGTCAAAGAGATCTTAGCCTCTAAAAAGGTCAGAGGGAAAACTTTTTTTTTAGTGGACTGGGAGGGTTGTGGTCCTGAAGAGAGATCCTGGGAACCTGAGGACAACATCCTAGATAAAAGTCTGCTCCTCAGGTTCTCAGGCCCTAAAAAGAGGGGGAGACCCAAGGGGGGGGGTACTGTTACGCCGAGCGCTCCGGGTCCCCGCTCCTCCCCGGAGCGCTCGCTACACTCTCTCCGCTGCAGCGCTCCGGTCAGATCCACTGACCCGGGGCGCTGCGATTCTGCTGCCAGCCGGGATGCGATTCGCGATGCGGGTAGCGCCCGCTCGCGATGCGCACCCCGGCTCCCGTACCTGACTCGCTCTCCCTCGGTCCTGTCCCGGCGCGCGCGGCCCCGCTCCCTAGGGCGCGCGCGCGCCGGGTCTTTGCGATTTAAAGGGCCACTGCGCCGCTGATTGGCGCAGTGATTCCAATTAGTGTCTTCACCTGTGCACTTCCCTATATCACCTCACTTCCCCTGCACTTCCCTGCCGGATCTTGTTGCCATTGTGCCAGTGAAAGCGTTCCTTGTATGTTCCTAGCCTGTGTTCCAGACCTCCTGACTACGATCCTTGCTGCCTGCCCCGACCTTCTGCTACGTCCGACCTTGCTTCTGTCTACTCCCTTGTACCGCGCCTATCTTCAGCAGCCAGAGAGGTTGAGCCGTTGCTAGTGGATACGACCTGGTCACTACCGCCGCAGCAAGACCATCCCGCTTTGCGGCGGGCTCTGGTGAAAACCAGTAGTGACTTAGAACCGATCCACTAGCACGGTCCACGCCAATCCCTCTCTGGCACAGAGGATCCACTACCTGCCAGCCGGCATCGTGACATATACTACTATATAAACCGCAGGAGAAATGCTAGCACAGGCTTCCAGTATCCGTATACACTGCTATATACTACTATATACACCGCAGAAGAAATGCTAGCACAGGCTTCCAGTATACACTGCTATATACTACTATATACACCACAGGAGAAATGCTAGCACAGGCTTCCAGTATCCATAGTTTCATGTGCTGCACATCTCGTATCTTCACAGCATAGATATTTGCCTTCAGATGACCCCAAAGATAAAAGTCTAAGGGGGTCAGATCGGGAGACCTTGGAGGCCATTCAACTGGCCCATGATGACCAATCCCCTTTCCAGGAAACTGTTCATCTAGGAATGCTCGGACCTGAGACCCATAATGTGGTGGTCACCATCTTGCTGGAGAAACTCAGGGAACGTGCAGCTTCAGTGCATAAAGAGGGAAACACATCATCATGTAGCAATTTCACATATCCAGTGGCCTTGAGGTTTCCATTGATGAAGAATGGCCCCACTATCTTTGTACCCCATATACCACACCAGACCATCAATGTTTGTGTTCCAGCAGTCTTGGAGGGATCTATCCAATGTGGTTAATGTCAGACCAATAGCGGTGGTTTTGTTTGTGAACTTCAACATATTCATAAAAGTTTCCTCATCACTGAACAAAATCTTCTGCGGAAACTGAGGGGCCTGTTCAAACTTTTGTTTTGCCCGTTCTGCAGCACCTGAAACTACGGATACTGGAAGCCTGTGCTAGCATATCTCCTAAGGTGTATATAGTAGTATATAGCAGTGTATACAGATACTGGAAGCCTGTGCTAGCATTTCTCCTGCGGTATATATAGTAGTATATAGAAGTGTATACGGATATTGAAAGCCTGTGCTAGCATTTCTCCTGCGGTGTATATAGTAGTATACAGCAGTGTATACAGATACTGGAAGCCTGTGCTAGCATTTCTCCTGCGGTGTATATAGTAGTATATAGCAGTGTATACAGATACTGGAGGCCTGTGCTATCATTTCTCCTGCAGTGTATATAGAAGTATATAGCAGTGTATACAGATACTGGAAGCCTGTGCTAGCATTTCTCCTGCGGTGTATATAGTAGTATATAGCAGAGTATACGGATACTGGAAGCCTGTGCTAGCATTTCTCCTGCGGTGTATATAGTAGTATATAGCAGTGTATTCGGATACTGGAAGCCTGTGCTAGCATTTCTCCTGCGGTGTATATAGTAGTATATAGCAGTGTATACGGATACTGGAAGCCTGTGCTAGCATTTCTCCTGCGGTGTATGTAGTAGTATATAGCAGTGTATACGGATACTGGAAGTCTGTCCTAGCATTTCTCCTGCGGTGTATATAGTAGTATATAGCAGTGTATACAGATACTGGAAGCCTGTGCTAGCATTTCTCCTGCGGTGTATATAGTAGTATATAGCAGTGTATACGGATACTGGAAGCCTGTGCTAGCATTTCTCCTGCGGTGTATATAGTAGTATATAGAAGTATACAGATACTGGAAGCCTGTGCTAGCATTTCTCCTGCGGTGTATACAGTAGTATATAGAGAAGAGGGCTGCATGGACAATCCAACACAATGGGCAGAGCATTGAATACATTTTATAAGGGGTCAGAAACTTGTAAATAATTCATGAAAGAATAAAGTTATGTTAAAACCAAGCACATCATTGTTTTTCTTGGGAAATTCCCAATACGTTTGATGTGTCACATGACCCTTTTCCTATTGAAAAAACAAAAGTTGAATTCAAAATGGCTGACTTCAAAATGGCCGCCATGGTCACCACCCATCTTGAAAAGTTTCCCCCTTCACATATACTAATGTGCCACCAACAGGAAGTTATCACCAACCATTCCCATTTTATTAAGGTGTATCCCATAGAAATGGCGCACTGTATAGAGTTTATAGGGTGTATATAAGGTGTATCCATAGAAATGGCGCACTGTATAGAGTATATAGGGTGTATATAAGGTGTATCCATAGAAATGGCGCACTGTATAGAGTATATAGGGTGTATATAAGGTGTATCCATAGAAATGTCGCACTGTATAGAGTATATAGGGTGTATATAAGGTGTATCCATAGAAATGGCGCACTATATAGAGTATATAGGGTGTATATAAGGTGTATCCATAGAAATGGTGCACTGTATAGAGTATGTAGGGTGTATATAAGGTGTATCCATAGAAATGGCCCACTGTATAGAGTATATAGGGTGTATATAAGGTGTATCCATAGAAATGGCCCACTGTATAGAGTATATAGGGTGTATATAAGGTGTATCCATAGAAATGGCGCACTGTATAGAGTATATAGGGTGTATATAAGGTGTATCCATAGAAATGGCACACTGTATAGAGTATATAGGGTGTATATAAGGTGTATCCATAGAAATGGCGCACTGTATAGAGTATATAGGTTGTCTATAAGGTGTATCCATAGAAATGGTGCACTGTATAGAGTATATAGGGTGTATATAAGGTGTATCCATAGAAATGGTGCACTGTATAGAGTATATAGGGTATATATAAGGTGTATCCATAGAAATGGCGCACTGTATAGAGTATATAGGGTGTATATAAGGTGTATCCATAGAAATGGCGCACTGTATAGAGTATATAGGGTGTATATAAGGTGTATCCATAGAAATGGCGAACTGTATAGAGTATATAGGGTGTATATAAGGTGTATCCATAGAAATGGCGCACTGTATAGAGTATATAGGTTGTATATAAGGTGTATCCATAGAAATGGTGCACTGTATAGAGTATATAGGGTGTATATAAGGTGTATCCATAGAAATGGTGCACTGTATAGAGTATATAGGGTATATATAAGGTGTATCCATAGAAATGGCGCACTGTATAGAGTATATAGGGTGTATATAAGGTGTATCCATAGAAATGGCGCACTGTATAGAGTATATAGGGTGTATATAAGGTGTATCCATAGAAATGGCGCACTGTATAGAGTATATAGGGTGTATATAAGGTGTATCCATAGAAATGGTGCACTGTATAGAGTCTATAGGGTGTATATAAGGTGTATCCATAGAAATGGCGCACTGTATAGTGTATATAGGGTATATATAAGGTGTATCCATAGAAATGGCGCACTGTATAGAGTATATAGGGTGTATATAAGGTGTATCCATAGAAATGGCGCACTGTATAGAGTATATAGGGTGTATATAAGGTGTATCCATAGAAATGGCGCACTGTTTAGACTATATAGGGTGTATATAAGTTGTATCCATAGAAATGGTGCACTGTATAGAGTATATAGGGTGTATATAAGGTGTATCCATAGAAATGGTGCACTGTATAGAGTATATAGGGTGTATATAAGGTGTATCCATAGAAATGGTGCACTGTATAGAGTATATAGGGTGTATATAAGGTGTATCCATAGAAATGGCGCACTGTATAGAGTATATAGGGTGTATATAAGGTGTATCCATAGAAATGGCGCACTGTATAGAGTATATAGGGTGTATATAAGGTGTATCCATAGAAATGGTGCACTGTATAGAGTATATAGGGTGTATATAAGGTGTATCCATAGAAATGGCGCACTGTATAGAGTATATAGGGTGTATATAAGGTGTATCCATAGAAATGGCGCACTGTATAGAGTATATAGGGTGTATATAAGGTGTATCCATAGAAATGGCGCACTGTATAGAGTATATAGAGTGTATATAAGGTGTATCCATAGAAATGGTGCACTGTATAGAGTATATAGGGTGTATATAAGGTGTATCCATAGAAATGGCGCACTGTATAGAGTATATAGGGTGTATATAAGGTGTATCCATAGAAATGGCGCACTGTATAGAGTATATAGGGTGTATATAAGGTGTATCCATAGAAATGGTGCACTGTATAGAGTATATAGGGTGTATATAAGGTGTATCCATAGAAATGGCGCACTATATAGAGTATATAGGGTGTATATAAGGTGTATCCATAGAAATGGCGCACTGTATAGAGTATATAGGGTGTATATAAGGTGTATCCATAGAAATGGTGCACTGTATAGAGTCTATAGGGTGTATATAAGGTGTATCCATAGAAATGGCGCACTGTATAGTGTATATAGGGTATATATAAGGTGTATCCATAGAAATGGCGCACTGTATAGAGTATATAGGGTGTATATAAGGTGTATCCATAGAAATGGCGCACTGTATAGAGTATATAGGGTGTATATAAGGTGTATCCATAGAAATGGCGCACTGTATAGAGTATATAGGGTGTATATAAGGTGTATCCATAGAAATGGCGCACTGTATAGAGTATATAGGGTGTATATAAGGTGTATCCATAGAAATGGCGCACTGTATAGAGTATATAGGGTATATATAAGGTGTATCCATAGAAATGGCGCACTGTATAGAGTATATAGGGTGTATATAAGGTGTATCCATAGAAATGGCGCACTGTATAGAGTATATAGGGTGTATATAAGGTGTATCCATAGAAATGGCGCACTGTATAGAGTATATAGGGTGTATATAAGGTGTATCCATAGAAATGGCGCACCCTGTATAGAGTATATAGGGTGTATATAAGGTGTATACATAGAAATGGCGCACTGTATAGAGTATATAGGGTGTATATAAGGTGTATCCATAGAAATGGCACACTGTATAGAGTATATAGGGTGTATATAAGGTGTATCCATAGAAATGGCGCACTGTATAGAGTATATAGGTTGTCTATAAGGTGTATCCATAGAAATGGTGCACTGTATAGAGTATATAGGGTGTATATAAGGTGTATCCATAGAAATGGTGCACTGTATAGAGTATATAGGGTATATATAAGGTGTATCCATAGAAATGGCGCACTGTATAGAGTATATAGGGTGTATATAAGGTGTATCCATAGAAATGGCGCACTGTATAGAGTATATAGGGTGTATATAAGGTGTATCCATAGAAATGGCGAACTGTATAGAGTATATAGGGTGTATATAAGGTGTATCCATAGAAATGGCGCACTGTATAGAGTATATAGGTTGTATATAAGGTGTATCCATAGAAATGGTGCACTGTATAGAGTATATAGGGTGTATATAAGGTGTATCCATAGAAATGGTGCACTGTATAGAGTATATAGGGTATATATAAGGTGTATCCATAGAAATGGCGCACTGTATAGAGTATATAGGGTGTATATAAGGTGTATCCATAGAAATGGCGCACTGTATAGAGTATATAGGGTGTATATAAGGTGTATCCATAGAAATGGCGCACTGTATAGAGTATATAGGGTGTATATAAGGTGTATCCATAGAAATGGTGCACTGTATAGAGTCTATAGGGTGTATATAAGGTGTATCCATAGAAATGGCGCACTGTATAGTGTATATAGGGTATATATAAGGTGTATCCATAGAAATGGCGCACTGTATAGAGTATATAGGGTGTATATAAGGTGTATCCATAGAAATGGCGCACTGTATAGAGTATATAGGGTGTATATAAGGTGTATCCATAGAAATGGCGCACTGTTTAGACTATATAGGGTGTATATAAGTTGTATCCATAGAAATGGTGCACTGTATAGAGTATATAGGGTGTATATAAGGTGTATCCATAGAAATGGTGCACTGTATAGAGTATATAGGGTGTATATAAGGTGTATCCATAGAAATGGTGCACTGTATAGAGTATATAGGGTGTATATAAGGTGTATCCATAGAAATGGCGCACTGTATAGAGTATATAGGGTGTATATAAGGTGTATCCATAGAAATGGCGCACTGTATAGAGTATATAGGGTGTATATAAGGTGTATCCATAGAAATGGTGCACTGTATAGAGTATATAGGGTGTATATAAGGTGTATCCATAGAAATGGCGCACTGTATAGAGTATATAGGGTGTATATAAGGTGTATCCATAGAAATGGCGCACTGTATAGAGTATATAGGGTGTATATAAGGTGTATCCATAGAAATGGCGCACTGTATAGAGTATATAGAGTGTATATAAGGTGTATCCATAGAAATGGTGCACTGTATAGAGTATATAGGGTGTATATAAGGTGTATCCATAGAAATGGCGCACTGTATAGAGTATATAGGGTGTATATAAGGTGTATCCATAGAAATGGCGCACTGTATAGAGTATATAGGGTGTATATAAGGTGTATCCATAGAAATGGTGCACTGTATAGAGTATATAGGGTGTATATAAGGTGTATCCATAGAAATGGCGCACTATATAGAGTATATAGGGTGTATATAAGGTGTATCCATAGAAATGGCGCACTGTATAGAGTATATAGGGTGTATATAAGGTGTATCCATAGAAATGGTGCACTGTATAGAGTCTATAGGGTGTATATAAGGTGTATCCATAGAAATGGCGCACTGTATAGTGTATATAGGGTATATATAAGGTGTATCCATAGAAATGGCGCACTGTATAGAGTATATAGGGTGTATATAAGGTGTATCCATAGAAATGGCGCACTGTATAGAGTATATAGGGTGTATATAAGGTGTATCCATAGAAATGGCGCACTGTATAGAGTATATAGGGTGTATATAAGGTGTATCCATAGAAATGGCGCACTGTATAGAGTATATAGGGTGTATATAAGGTGTATCCATAGAAATGGCGCACTGTATAGAGTATATAGGGTATATATAAGGTGTATCCATAGAAATGGCGCACTGTATAGAGTATATAGGGTGTATATAAGGTGTATCCATAGAAATGGCGCACTGTATAGAGTATATAGGGTGTATATAAGGTGTATCCATAGAAATGGCGCACTGTATAGAGTATATAGGGTGTATATAAGGTGTATCCATAGAAATGGCGCACCCTGTATAGAGTATATAGGGTGTATATAAGGTGTATACATAGAAATGGCGCACTGTATAGAGTATATAGGGTGTATATAAGGTGTATCCATAGAAATGGCGCACCCTGTATAGAGTATATAGGGTGTATATAAGGTGTATCCATAGAAATGGTGCACTGTATAGAGTATATAGGGTGTATATAAGGTGTATCCATAGAAATGGCGCACTGTATAGAGTATATAGGGTGTATATAAGGTGTATCCATAGAAATGGCGCACTGTATAGAGTATATAGGGTGTATATAAGGTGTATCCATAGAAATGGCGCACTGTATAGAGTATATAGGGTGTATATAAGGTGTATCCATAGAAATGGCGCACTGTATAGAGTATATAGGGTGTATATAAGGTGTATCCATAGAAATGGCGCACTCTATAGAGTATATAGGGTGTATATAAGGTGTATCCATAGAAATGGCGCACTGTATAGAGTATATAGGGTGTATATAAGGTGTATCCATAGAAATGGCGCACTGTATAGAGTATATAGAGTGTATATAAGGTGTATCCATAGAAATGGTGCACTGTATAGAGTATATAGGGTGTATATAAGGTGTATCCATAGAAATGGCGCACTGTATAGAGTATATAGGGTGTATATAAGGTGTATCCATAGAAATGGCGCACTGTATAGAGTATATAGGGTGTATATAAGGTGTATCCATAGAAATGGTGCACTGTATAGAGTATATAGGGTGTATATAAGGTGTATCCATAGAAATGGCGCACTGTATAGAGTATATAGGGTGTATATAAGGTGTATCCATAGAAATGGCGCACTGTATAGAGTATATAGGGTGTATATAAGATGTATCCATAGAAATGGCGCACCCTGTATAGAGTATATAGGGTGTATATAAGGTGTATCCATAGAAATGTCCCACCCTGTAGATTTCTGTGTATACATTTATTGATATTCACATCTCGATCCATCCTTACTACCTCCTTTCATACCCACATAGTAAATTTTCATATTCATTCCCTCTATACAATTCTTTTACACCATCTTTAACTTAATTCTGCCCATTGCACTTTTCCCCATATGCAGATACATAACTATTTCCCCATATGCCCAAATGGGGACTTTTTCTCATTTTTTATTTCTCATTTTATTTCTCATTTTATTTTTCATTTTGTTTCTCATTTTATTTCTCATTTTTTATTTCTCATTTTATTTTTCATGTTATTTCTCATTTTATTTCTCATTTTATTTCTCATTTTTTATTTCTCATTTTATTTCTCATTTTTTATTTTTCATTTTATTTCTCATTTTATTTCTCATTTTTTATTTCTCATTTTATTTTTCATGTTATTTCTCATTTTATTTCTCATGGTATTTTCTCCATTACATTACGTCCTGTGTATTCATATGATACATTCCCAATTGTAATATGCAGATTACCGTCTCCATTGCAGTGATTTAATCTTTTCCCGCCATCCGCTCATTATTGCTCTGCACGTCTACATGATACTGTGACCTTCGTGCATTTACCTCCACTCAGCTCCTCACTGACTTTGCATTCGGCTTTTCCAGATGCCGATAGCGAAGCCAGTGTTCTGTATGCGCCGCTCTATTACAGCCACGATCTCCGCTCACGCCCCCTTCACCATTGGCTGACGGAGACCACGTGCCCGGCATCTTAGTGACGCGTTCCTATTAACCAGCTCCTGCTTACTAGGGCGCTGTGGCGTGCCGGTGTTTACATCCATCACACGCAGGGACGTTATAGTCGCATTATCCAAGCCTCTCATTCACTTAATCCCGGACACAATATAATGTATCTGGTTTCCTACATTGAATACGTTTGGTTTAATGAATTATTTTTCTGTTTGGCTCCGTTCTTCTAGTCAGGCTCTCCCCACACCCCGGCTATCTGTTATGTACATTTGACCCTTTCACCTTTGCACTGTCCTCCATTTTGTGTGTTAATTACTATACTTATATAAGCTCCCCATGCTTTATCCTATGTATTTACTTTGTCAATCTGAGGAAGGGGTGGATTAACCCCAAAACGTGTCATTGCTGAACATCAATAAAGTTGCTGAACTTTCCTACTAAATGACCTGAGTGCACTACTTTCTATCGGATTACTGAGCGCCTGATGCCAAGGTCATTTTCCACATTTCCTCTCCAGTACCTCTGCAGGACACCGGAGGGTTTTCCTGGGACCTTTGGGCTGCACAGATCCACATCCCCTATACGGGGTGATATGCGTATTTCCCATATGCTCAAGGTGAGTGGCCATTTTATAGAGCCTGCACTCCCGTCTCACCAGGGACACCCCCTATCCTGTGCCTAGGGTAACGCACGAGGCACCGGCCTCTGGTCTTTCTTTTTCTACTTCTACACAAGTTCCTGACATGGACACAGGTGTCAGCAGAGAGCATTGGGGTCAGACTGGAAAGAACTACACAACTTCCTCTGGAGCATACAGGAGCTGATAAATACTGGAAGGATTAAGATTTTTAAGTAATTTACAAATCTGTATAACTTTCTGGAGCCAGTTGATATAAGAAAATAAATAAATAGTTTTAACAATACAAAAGCCAATGGTATCCCAGTTAGGGAACAAGATAAATAACAATATAAATCACACAAAGGCCCAAAAGGGGCCCACAAAGAACACCCTACCTAAAATACCCTAACCGATAAAATGTCCCTTTTATTAGATCCACCTTAAAACTAAAAGGAAACTGTATGTAGTAATTTAAATGGTCCCTGTCAGATATAAAAACTTTTTATATGGTACATATTGGCAAAACAATAGTTCTTCTTATTTACTTCTTTACATTTTTTTTCACATTTTATTAAAGAAAACTGCCAACAAAAATCCCACCACTAGGGGTCACCATACCTCCTGGGACACTGGTGAGCCCCACAGCAGCATGAGGGTGTCCAAGTCTATAGGAGGAACACAGCTGTAACGCCGAGCGCTCCGGGTCCCCGCTCCTCCCCGGAGCGCTCACAGCGTTCTCTTATTCACAGCGCCTCGGTCAGACCTGCCGACCGGGAGCGCTGCGATAATGTTCCCAGCCGGGATGCGAATCGCGATGCGGGACGCGCCCGCTCGCGATGCGCATCTCGATTCCCTTACCCGACCCGTTCCCCGTCTGTGCTGTCCCGGCGCGTAGCCCCGCTCCTTAGGGCGCGCGCGCGCCGGGTCTTTGCGAATTAAAGGGCCGGTGCGCCACTGATTGGCGCATCAGGTTTTAATCAGTACCTTCACCTGTGCACTTCTCTACTTATACCTCACTTCCCCTGCACTCCCTCGCCGGATCTTGTTGCCATTGTGCCAGTGAAAGCGTTTCCTTGTGTGTTCCTAGCCTGTGTTCCAGACCTCCTGCCGTTGCCCCTGACTACGATCCTTGCTGCCTGCCCTGACCTTCTGCTACGTCCGACCTTGCTCTTGTTTACTCCCTTGTACCGCGCTTATCTCAGCAGTCAGAGAGGTTGAGCCGTTGCCGGTGGATACGACCTGGTTGCTATCGCCGCTGCAAGACCATTCCGCTTTGCGGCGGGCTCTGGTGAATACCAGTAGCAACTTAGAACCGGTCCACCGACACGGTCCACGCCAATCCCTCTCTGGCACAGAGGGTCCACCTCCAGCCAGCCGAATCGTGACAGTAGATCCGGCCATGGATCCCGCTGAGGTCCCGCTGCCAGTTGTCGCCGACCTCACCACGGTGGTCGCCCAGCAGTCGCAACAGCGCAACAAGGCCACCAGCTGTCTCAACTGACCGTGATTCTACAGCAGCTACTACCACAGCTTCAACAATCATCTCCTCCGCCAGCTCCTGCACCTCCTCCGCAGCGAGTGGCCGCATCCAGCCTCCGATTATCTTTGCTGGATAAATTTGATGGGGACTCTAAATTTTGCCGTGGTTTTCTTTCGCAATGTTCCCTGCATTTGGAGATGATGTCGCACCAGTTTCCAACTGAAAGGTCAAAGGTGGCTTTCGTAGTCAGCCTTCTGTCTGGGAAAGCCCTGTCATGGGCCACACCGCTCTGGGACCGCAATGACCCTGTCACTGCCTCTGTACACTCTTTCTTCACGGAGATTCGAAGTGTCTTTGAGGAACCTGCCCGAGCCTCTTCTGCCGAGACTGCCCTGCTGAACCTGGTCCAAGGTAATTCTTCTGTTGGCGAGTACGCCATCCAATTCCGTACTCTCGCCTCCGAATTGTCCTGGAATAACAAGGCCCTCTGCGCGACCTTTAAAAAAAGGCCTATCCAGTAACATTAAAGATGTGCTGGCCGCACGAGAAATCCCTGCTAACCTGCATGAACTTATTCATCTTGCCACCCGCATTGACATGCGTTTTTCCGAAAGGCGTCAGGAGCTCCGCCAGGATATGGACTTTGTTCGCACGAGGCGGTTTCTCTCCCCGGCTCCTCTCTCCTCTGGTCCACTGCAATCCGTTCCTGTGCCTTCCGCCGTGGAGGCTATGCAAGTTGACCGGTCTCGCTTGACACCTCAAGAGAGGACACGATGCCGCATGAAGAACCTTTGCCTGTACTGTGCCAGTACCGAACACTTCTTGAAGGATTGTCCTATCAGTCCTCCCCGCCTGGAAAGACGTACGCTGACTTCCGCACAAAGGTGAGACAGCTCTTGATGTGAACTCTGCTTCTCCACGTCTTACTGTGTCTGTGCGGATTTCTTCTTCTACCTTCTCCTTCTCAGCTATGGCCTTCTTGGATTCTGGATCTGCAGGAAATTTTATTTTGGCCTCTTTCATCAACAGGTTCAACATCCCGGTGACTAGTCTCGCCAGACCCCTCTACATCGACTCTGTTAATAATGAACGATTGGACTGTACTGTGCGTTACTGCACGGAACCCCTCTTAATGTGCATCGGACCCCATCACGAAAATATTGAATTTCTGGTCCTCTCTAACTGCACTTCAGAAATTCTTCTTGGATTACCGTGGCTTCAACGCCATTCCCCAACCCTTGATTGGACCACCGGGGAAATCAAGAACTGGGGTACTTCTTGCCACAAGGACTGTCTTAAGCCTGCCCCCTGTACTGTCAGTCAAGACCCTGTGGTTCCTCCGTTATCTGGTCTCCCCAAGGCCTATCTGGACTATGCTGATGTTTTTTGCAAAAAACAAGCCGAGACTTTGCCTCCTCACAGGCCTTATGACTGTCCTATTGACCTCCTCCCTGGGACTACTCCACCCCGGGGCAGAATCTATCCTCTGTCTGCTCCGGAAACTCAAGCCATGTCGGAGTACATCCAAGAGAATTTAAAAAAGAGGTTTATCCGCAAATCTTCCTCCCCTGCCGGAGCTGGATTTTTTTTTGTTTCCAAAAAAGACGGCTCCCTACGCCCTTGCATTGATTACCGCGGACTTAATAAAATCACTGTAAAAAAACGCTATCCCCTACCTCTTATCTCGGAACTCTTTGACCGCCTACGAGGCGACCACATCTTTACCAAGCTGGACTTAAGAGGTGCATATAATCTCATCCGCATCAGGGAGGGGGACGAGTGGAAGACAGCATTTAACACCAGAGATGGACACTTTGAATATTTGGTTATGCCTTTTGGCCTTTGCAACGCCCCTGCCGTCTTCCAAGACTTTGTAAATTAAATTTTTCGTGATCTTCTATATACCTGTGTTGTGGTTTACCTAGACGATATTCTGATTTTTTCTGCTAACCTAGAAGAACACCGCCAGCATGTCCGCATGGTTCTTGAGAGGCTTCGGGACAATCAATTATATGCCAAAATGGAAAAATGTCTCTTTGAATGTCAGTCTCTTCCCTTCCTAGGATACTTAGTCTCTGGCCAGGGACTACAAATGGACCCAGATAAACTATCTGCCGTATTAGATTGGCCACGCCCCTCCGGACTCTGTGCTATCCAACGTTTTTTGGGGTTCGCCAATTATTACAGACAATTTATCCCACACTTTTCCACTATTGTGGCTCCTATCGTGGCCCTAACCAAGAAAAACGCCAACGCTAAGTCCTGGCCTCCTCAAGCGGAAGACGCATTCAAACATCTCAAGACTGCCTTTTCTTCTGCTCCCGTACTCACCAGACCTGACCCATCTAAACCCTTCTCATTGGAGGTAGATGCCTCCTCGGTTCTGAGCTGGAGCAGTTCTCCTACAAAAAAATTATTCCGGGCATGCTGTTACTTGTGGTTTTTTTTTCTAGGACCTTCTCTCCGGAGGAGAAAAACTACTCCATTGGTGATCGAGAACTACTGGCCATAAAATTGTAGCTTGAGGAATGGAGGCACCTGCTGGAGGGATCCAAATATCCAGTTATTATATACACTGACCACAAGAATCTCTCGTATCTTCAGTCTGCCCAACGGCTGAACCCTGGCCAGGCTAGGTGGTCGTTGTTCTTTGCCCGTTTCAACTTTGAAATTCATTTTCGCCCTGCTGACAAGAACATTAGGGCTGATGCCCTCTCTCGTTCATCAGATGCCTCTGAAGTGGAAGCTTCCCCGCAACATATTATTCCTCCGGACTGTCTGATCTCCACTTCTCCAGCTTCCATCAGACAAACTCCTCCAGGGAAGACCTTCGTCTCTCCACGCCAGCGCCTCAGGATTCTCAAGTGGGGACACTCCTCTCACCTCGCAGGCCATGCTGGCATCAAAAAATCCATCCAACTCATCTCTCGATTTTATTGGTGGCCTACCCTGGAAACTGATGTTGTTGATTTCGTGCGGGCTTGTACAGTCTGTGCCCGGGACAAGACCCCTCGCCAGAAGCCTGCTGGTCTCCTCCATCCTCTGCCTGTTCCTGAACGACCATGGTCTCAGGTTGGTATGGACTTTATTACTGACTTACCTTTATCCCATGGCAACACTGTTGTTTGGGTGGTCGTTGATCGATTCTCCAAGATGGCACATTTTATCCCTCTTCCAGGTCTTCCTTCAGCGCCTTAGTTGGCGAAGCAATTTTTTATACATATTTTTCACCTTCACGGGTTGCCCACGCATATCGTCTCGAGTAGAGGCGTTCAATTTGTGTCTAAATTCTGGAGGGCCCTCTGTAATCAGCTCAAAATCAAATTAAACTTTTCATCTTCTTATCATCCCCAATCTAATGGGCAAGTAGAAAGAATTAATCAGGTTCTGGGTGACTATTTGCGACATTTTGTTTCCTCCCGCCAGGATGACTGGGCAGATCTTCTACCATGGGCCGAATTTTCGTACAATTTCAGAGTCTTCGAATCCTCTGCTAAATCCCCATTCTTCCTGGTATACGGCCGTCACCCTCTTCCCCCCCTTCCCACTCCCATGCCCTCTGGTTTGCCCGCTGTTGATGAAGTGACTCAGGACCTCTCCACCATATGGAAAGAGACTCAAAATTCTCTTTTACAGGCTTCTTCCCGGATGAAAAAATATGCTGATAAGAAAAGAAGAACTCCCCCCATTTTTTCTCCCGGAGACAAGGTATGGCTCTCCGCCAAGTATGTCCGCTTTCGTGTCCCCAGTTATAAACTGGGACCACGTTATCTTGGTCCTTTCAAAGTCAAGTGCCAGATCAACCCTGTCTCTTACAAACTCCTTCTTCCTCCTTCTCTCCGTATTCCCAATGCTTTCCATGTCTCTCTCCTTAACCACTCATCCATAACCGCTTCTCTCCCAAAGTTGTTTCTCCCACTCCAGTTTCCGGGTCCTCTGACGTTTTTTCGGTGAAGGAAATTCTGGCATCCAAGACGGTCAGAGGTAAAAAAATTATTTTTGGTTGACTGGGAGAATTTCGGCCCTGAGGAGAGATCATGGGAACCTGAGGACAACATCCTGGACAAGAGTCTCATCCTCAGGTTCTCAGGTTCCAAGAAGAGGGGAGACCCAAGGGGGGGGTACTGTTACGCCGAGCGCTCCGGGTCCCCGCTCCTCCCCGGAGCGCTCACAGCGTTCTCTTATTCACAGCGCCCCGGTCAGACCTGCCGACCGGGAGCGCTGCGATAATGTTCCCAGCCGGGATGCGATTCGCGATGCGGAATGCGCCCGCTCGCGATGCGCATCTCGATTCCCTTACCAGACCCGTTCCCCGTCTGTGCTGTCCCGGAGCGCGCGGCCCCGCTCCTTAGGGCGCGCGCGCGCCGGGTCTTTGCGATTTAAAGGGCCGATGCGCCACTGATTGGCGCATCAGGTTTTAATCAGTACCTTCACCTGTGCACTCCCTACTTATACCTCACTTCCCCTGCACTCCCTCGCCGGATCTTGTTGCCATTGTGCCAGTGAAAGCGTTTCCTTGTGTGTTCCTAGCCTGTGTTCCAGACCTCCTGCCATTGCCCCTGGCTACGATCCTTGCTGCCTGCCCTGACCTTCTGCTACGTCCGACCTTGCTCTTGTCTACTCCCTTGTACCGCGCTTATCTCAGCAGTCAGAGAGGTTGAGCCGTTGCCGGTGGATACGACCTGGTTGCTACCGCCGCTGCAAGACCATCCCGCTTTGCGGCGGGCTCTGGTGAATACCAGTAGCAACTTAGAACCGGTCCACCGACACGGTCCACGCCAATCCCTCTCTGGCACAGAGGATCCACCTCCAGCCAGCCGAATCGTGACAACAGCCGGCGGCAACACTGTGCCTCCAGTGATGGTGGTCACGCCTCCTCCCATAGACTTGTATTGAGGGGGTGGGCCTTGACGTCATGAGGGGGTGGAGCCATGACATCACGATGCTCTGACCCCTGTATCACCCGTCATTACGCATAGAGCGTGTTTGCTCTGTACAGTAATGACAGCAGGGTGCTGCAGCCGAGATACCGGGGGTCCCCAGCGGTGAGACCCCCGCGATCAGACATCTTATCCCCTTTACTTTGGATAGGGGATAAGATGTCTAGGGGGGGGTGCCCCTTTAAGGGTTTAAAAAGTAAAACTTGATTTTCAAAAAACAAGCCCTCATATGGCCATGTCAACAGACAAAAATAAAGTTATAGGCCTTAAAATATGATGATGAACAAAAAGAAAACTGAGGTTTGAACGATATATATATATATATTTTTTTTTTCTTACTACGGTGCCACCATGAGAACAATGTGATGCCTGATATGCCGCAGATCTTCCTGAAATGCATCTATTATGGTCGGGTGCTAATATATTGCTCGTTTCTATCATGTAGAAAGTATGTTACCCAGTGGCATAACTTGAGCACATGGGCCCTGATACTTCAGGGGTCCTAAAGACCCCTCTGCTACATAAGGAAACTCTTATGTTATAAATGGCGCACGACAGGTGGGGGCCCTGGAACAAGTTTTACACGGGGGCCCAAGAGCCTTAAATAGACACTGTCATAAAAAACAAAAAACGTTTGATATCTCATAGAGACAGTAAAAGTGTTGATCAGTCGGGATCTGAGAAGTGCGCACTTAGAGCGTTCTCTTCCAGCTCTGCGTCACGGGACCAAGATGGCTGCATAATGTAAGTCTGTGGGATGGAGCGAGGAGATGTGTTTATCTTCCTGCTCGTTCTAACAATCGTTCGGGGTGTGAGATTGTCTCTAGGACAGGTACACTTTATGTTACACCTCTGATGTCACCCTGATCCTGAAATAATATCCCCATCATCCTCGATACTAAATGCAGTGTGTCTGGTATCACTCTCAACATTTATTAAGATAAACTAACAATCTGAGTTACCGTATTTTTCGCCCTATAGGACGCACCGGGATATAAGACGCACCCTATTTTAAAGGTGTAACATTTTGAAAAAAAAAGATTCTGCACCCAACAGTGATCTTCAACCTGCGGACGTCCAGATGTTGCAAAACTACAACTCCCAGCATGCCCGGACAGCCAACGGCTGTCCGGGCATGCTGGGAGTGATAGTTTTGCAACATCTGGAGGTCCGCAGGTTGAAGACCACTGTATAGGAGGTAATACTCACGTGTCCCCGCCGCTCCGGACCCATCACCACTGCCCTGGATGTCGCTCCATCGCTGTCGCTGCGTCCCCATGGTGTCCCCGACGCTCCGGACTGCTTCTTCCCGGGATCCACGCTCTCCGTTGCCGTCATCACGTCGCCGTCATCATGTCGCTACGCACGCCGCTCCTATTGGATGACGACGTGCGCGACGGCGTGCGCGACGACGTGATGGCGTGGAAGGAGAGCGCAGGGGATCCCGGCACGGAGTAGACACCGAGGAGACAGGTAAGGTCCCTCCCGGTGTCCTGTAAGCTGTTCTTTACGTCGCGGTCCCGAACAGCTGGGTTAGTGTCACTTTCCCTTCAGACGCAGCTGTCAGCTTTGATCGCTGCCTCTGAAGGGTTAATACAGGGCATCACCGCGATCGGTGATGTCCTGTATTAGCGGCGGGTCCCGGCCATTGATGGCTGCAGGTATTCGCCGTATAAGACGCACCAACTTTCCCCCCCCCCCCAGTTTTGGGGAAGAAAAAGTGCGTCTTATACGGCGAAAAATACTGTAATTATTTACACAATGCGATTTCCTTGGAAATTATATAAATAGTTAAAGATGAATAATGAAGATGAAAAGTAATTTTTCTTTGTTACATTTCAATAGGAATTTTACCCGTCGTTGTTCTCACCCACAAGAGCAGCAGCAACAGGGCAGATGTGATGGCAAATTTCCAAAGCTTGGGGGTGTAGCAGATATTTGCCCTGGAAAACTACACCCCCGAGGATCACACAAAAACAACCTCAAAACACGAGGAAGTCCTGAGGTTCCTATATGAAGTTATCGAAGACGTTCACTTTCAACTGGGTCATCGGAGGAACCCTACGGAGGAGATGCTGGAGCGGAAAGAATTTGTCCTGAAATATATTCACCACAATGATCTGAAAATGCAATACGTAGAATCGGAAAATACAAAGATGAAGGAAGAGACTTGGCTTAAAAATGAACTTAGACTCCAGAGGGAAAAATATGAACAAGAATCCCAGGAGAACAAGAGAAAATATATGGAGGAAATAAAAAAACTCGAAGAAGAAATAAGAATTCATGAAAAGAGCCGAGAAGAACCAAGAGCAGTAACGCAGGAGCAGAGGAAGGGCAGGAAGTCATGGCTGGGAATGCTGAAAAAGAAGAATCCTAAATAACTTGTGTCCGACCATCGGAGGAGACATCGGGACCCCCTGGTCACTCTGCAGACACTACTATAGAAGTACATTTATTAGTCGTCATTGGCATTGCTGTATATTTTAAGAGATTTCAAAAATTATTTTTACAAGATAAGAGTGAATTTCAAGAAATCTGTCTGATTCCAATAAATCGGCCATCAGATTGGATTTAGTCCGAATAAAATTAATTTTAATCGAAACTGCCCCAATTGTACTGAAAAGTTGTGTTTGACCATCTGAGGTCTCCTAGGCTTTAAAGGGGTACTCCAGTGGAAAACAATGTTTTACATTTCAACTGGTGCCAGAAAGTGAAACAGATTTTAAATTACTTCTATTTAAAAATTGTAATCCTTCCAGTACTTATCAGCTGCTGTATACTACAGAGGAAATTGTGTAGTTCTTTCCAGTCTGACCACAGTGCTCTCTGTTGACACCTCTGTCCATGTCAGGAACTGTGAAGAGTACAAGCAAAACCCCATAGCAAACCTCTCCTGCTCTGGACAGTTCCTGATATGGACAGAGGTGTCGGCAGAGAGCACTGTGGTCAGACTGAAAAGAAATCCAGAAAGAAATACAACTTCCTGTGGAGCATACAGCAGCGGATTACGATTTTTAAACAGAAGTAATTTACAAATCTGTTTAATTTTCTGGAACCAGTTGATTGAAAAAAAATAATAATTGTTTTCCACTGGAGTGCCCCTACTGTACTCCCGTGGAAATTTTTTTTTTTTTTTTTAATCAACTGGTGCATGAAAGTTAATTAGATTTGTAAATTACTATTTTAAAATCTTAATCCTTTCAGTACTTTATATGGGCTGCATAATACAGAGGAAATGCTGTTCTTCTTGGGTATCTCTTCTGTCACGACCACAGTGCTCTCTGCTGACCTCAGCTGTCCATTTTAGGAACTGTCCTGAGCAGCATATGTTTGCTATGGGGATTTTCTCCTGCTCTGGACAGTTCCTAAAATGGACAGCTGAGGTCAGCAGAGAGCACTGTGGTCGTGACAGAAGAGAAATCCAAAAAGAAAAGCATTTCCATTGCAGTATACAGCCCCTAAAAAGTACTGGAAGGATTAAGATTTTTAATTTTTTTTTCAAATCTTTATTTAGTTTTTTCAACCAATATAAGACAAAGTTGTGAAGCATAAATTGATAAAGCTGTAAATCAACATTGCTTGAGCATGAATCGAAAAAGTCAATACCTTCGAAGATACAATGTACTTCTGTTCACAATCTAAGGCAACTAAAGGTGCTGTCATATGGGTATATATTTCTTAATATGAATTAGAAGTAATCTGTCTAGCGTTACCTCAGACTGCGTCAAAGGGCAGCAGTAAAAATACGTTCTGTGTATCTTTCATTTATCGAATTAAATCAACAAACTATTGAAAGTCATTTGTATCTAAATTGCTAAGGTAAACAATTAGCGAGTAGGAAAGAAAAAGAAGAGAGGTAAAGTGAAAGGTATAGAAGGAGAAAGAGTAGGAGATGAGAGAAAAGTGGGGGAGAGGGGGGAGAGGGGGGGGTGAAGGGTAGGTCAATAGACTATGTCATGGGTCTACTGATTGCACTGGGATACTGAGGTGTTACCAGCTCCTGCTGTTGTCAATATTTGCCTGTATTGTCTCCTTGAGATGAATCCAAGGGTACCACGTTTTGAAGTATTTGTCGTATGAGCGGATACTCCAGCTAGATAGTTCTTCTAATCTACAAATACTGGCTACCTTTGCTAGCCATTCTTGCAAAGTTGGGGGGTTAGGCTGTCTCCAGTGGAGAGGTATTAATAATTTTGCCACTGCCAACAGATGAGCCAGAAGTGAGTGTTTGTGCAGGGTATTTCCCCCATGGGGTAAACCCAAGAGCACTAGCTGTGGGGTCAAGTGTACTTTTCTGCCTAGAATCAAGTCTATGTGTTGTCCCACTGCCTTCCAATAATCAGTGATTGACGGGCAAGTCCACCACAAGTGTGATAGAAAGCCAGTTTGCTTACAGCCTCTCCAGCATTCACCTGTAGGGGAGAGGCCCCAATGATATAATCATTCAGGGGTCCTATACCATCTTGAGATGAGCTTAAAGTGGTTTTCTTGGAGTTTCACACAATTTGAAAAGCCATGGGAGTTTTTTAACACCACTGACTTTTCCTCTGTCGTCAGTGACAAACCCAATTCTTTCTCCCAGGACAACAGGTACAGAGGATAAGCATCTGCCCCTTCTCTATTGATATGGGAACGAATAAATGGGAGTCTAATTTTAGATTCCGCTGCTGACTGCGATGCTGTCTCCAACCAAGTGGGGTCTTTCCTGACGACGTACACCTTGAGCAATGCCCGGCACATGCCCTGTATAGCCTGTATGTGTAGAAAGTGTAGAGTTCTATTCGGTAGAAGGGAATGTAGTAACTCTTGAGTTGGGGGTGAGTTTTCCAGGCATATGTCTTTGATTGGGATAGAATTTAATTTGGACCAAATGTCAGATTGTGCATGTGTTGAGTGGGGTAAGATTCTTGGAATCAAAGAGCCGGGTAGTAAGGGTGAGATTATGTGCGAGGTGAAGGCATCCCACTGTCTCTGTTTGTCATAGGCCTGTTTCACCGTCAATGTACCTACTAGCAGAGGGTTTAAAATCTTTGATATGAGGTTTCGTGGGGGCAGCCATGTAGCTTGCAGGTCAGACACACCAGGTGAAGTCAGTTGTGACGTCTCTAACATGATACCTTGTAGGAGGCTGGTACCAGAGGAAATCTCTATACATCTCTGCAAGTGTGTCATTGTGTACAATTGTGATACGTCTGGGATGCCCAGGCCCCCTAAATGTTTGGGTTTGGTTAGTAGCGAGTGAGATAGGCGAGGTCATTTGGACGACCAGAGAAAAGAAGAAAACACCTGTTTCCATTGACGAAGATGGCTAGGTGAGAGTTTCAGGGCAGCCATGCAGAGTAAATAGAGTACAGATGGGACCACATACGTTTGGAGCAGGTTCCTCCTTCCCATCCAGGAGAGGAACAGAAGTTTATATGCATCAAGTTGTATTTTAATTTTATTGAATAGCGGGGGATAATTCAGTTGGTATAGTCTACTTAGGTTAGGGGGAATTGCAATGCCCAGATATTTAATGCTTTCTGTCGGCCATTTATATGGAGAATGTCTTTTTAGTGTCGCAAGCATTTCTGGGGGGCTGATACGTTTAAAATTACCGATTTGGTATAGTTTACTTTAAAGTTTGAAAGTGCACCATAACTATATAATATACTTTGGATTCTTGGTAGCGCTTCTACTGGGTTGGTGATCAGCAGCAGCAGATCATCTGAAAAAGCAGCCGCTAAATGTGTATGTCCTCCCTCCTGCCTTAGTCTTTGGAGTAGTGTTTCCATAACCAATATGTAAAGGGACGGAGACAGGGGGCACCCCTGCCGTGTCCCATTGTGTATGTCAAAGGAAGGGGAAAGAGTACCGTTCACCCTTATTCTAGCACTGGGTGCGCCATAGAGAGACATAACTGCCCTCCCGAATCCAAAGGGTATGCCAAACTTAATTAAAACAGCTATCATGTAATCCCATGCAACCCTATCAAATGCCTTTTCGGCATCTGTGCCGAGAAGGAATATTGGTGTGTTGAAAGTATTAGCGAAATGTATGGCATGGAGGACTCTCAGAGCATTGTGTCTCCCCTCCCTTGCTCTAACAAACCCTGATTGGTCTGGATGTATGATCTCTGGTAAATGTTTGCCTAGGCGGTTAGAGAGGAGTTTGGCCCAGATTCTTACGTCTAAGTTTAGTAAAGAAATTGGCCTATAGCTTGAGCAGAGGGACAGATCTTTACCCTCCTTAGGCAAGATTGTTATGTGGGCTTCCAGAGATTGTCTCGGGAGTTTAGAGCCGCCTAGCAGGTCATTGCACCAGTTAGTAAGGTGTTGTATGAGGACCGGTTGGAACTTTTTATAGTATAGAAGTCTAAACCCATCTGGCCCGGGACTTTTTCCAATGGGGAATGAGTTCAGTACAGCAAGAACCTCCTCTGGCGAACAAGGGGTCAGCAGGGCCACGCCATCCTCAATAGTGAGTCGGGGCAGGTTAAGCTCATCTAAAAAGGAGCGAATAGCATGTTGTCGCTCTTCTCCTGACCCACCCTCCGGTTCAATGTTGTAGAGAGAGTTATAGTATTTTTGAAAGGCTTTGGCTATTTGTTTAGTATCAGTGTGGGACCCCCCCACACTATCTACAATCCTGGGTATGAACGCCTTATCGCGTCTCTTTTTGATCATAGCCGACATAAGTCGTCCCCCTTTGTCTCCTTGAAGGAAGAGCTTTTGTTGGAACCTTACAACATTGGCAGCATGTTGCTTGTTTAGAATGTCTTTGAGGCGTTCTCGTAGTCGCGTCAACCCTCCGTCATTTTCGTTCTGTGGTGCCCTATGTGGGGCCCTTTCAAGTCTTGCAATGTCGGACAGTAAGGATGAGATCGCTTTGTTGCGCTCCCTCTTCACCTTAGAACCAAGGGCTATCAATAAGCCTCTCATAAAAGCTTTGTGTGCTTCCCAAACTGTTGGGAGGGGCACATCAGGTGTTACATTTAACGCGAAGAAGGAGCTCAATTGTTCAGTCAGCTTTCCAACCTCGACCTCGTCCGTCAGCAGTGACTCATTAAGTCTCCAGGTCCGGTCTCTCATGGGAATGTGAGGCAGGGAGAAAGTCGCTTGTACAAGGGAGTGGTCTGATAGGGTGCGTGTGGATATGTCAGTCTGAATCAGAGTGGATAGAACACTATCATGGCAGAATATGTAATCTAATCTATGAGAAGACGTGTGAGGAGCTGAGTAAAAGGAGTAATTGTGGTCTGAGGGGTGTAGAGATCTCCACACATCTATAAGACCTAGATCTGTCAGTTTGTTCCTTAGGGCTTGTAGGGCTACCAGGGACACCGAGGAGCATTTAGTGGAGGAGTCTATCAACGGATCGAGAGCCAAGTTAAGATCTGCTCCGAGTATTATCGGCCCCTCTGCGAAAACCCGTAGCCTCTCTAGGGTCCCCAGCAGCCATCGAACCTGATGTGTGTTGGGCGCATACAAGGTGGCAAAGGTGTACGTCATCAACCCCACTTTACCTTTAATAAACAGTGACCGGCCATATCCTCCATCGCAGCTTTCTGGCAGAACGAAGGGCACCTCCCTATGGAACGCAATAGCCATGCCTCTGGATGATAAGTTGAAGCTACAACAGTGAAACCAAGAAGAGAAATATTGAGTAGGGAGCTTTGGTTCTCTGTCATGCTTGAAATGAGTCTCTTGTAAGAACAAAACTGAAATCTTGTCCTTTTTCAGGAGGGACAGGACTCCATGACGTTTGGATGGGGAGTTAAACCCTTTGACATTGTATGAGCAGAACGTCACCTTTGCCATAAGGTGTCGGTGACTCAATCAGCGAACTGCATGAAGCAAATGTATCAGCGCCCAAATGTGTGGAGGGAGGGGAGTTGGCAAGTGGGGGAATAAGGTCCATCCAGGGAAAATGTGTATGAGAGGAGGGAGAGAGGGGCTAGGGACTTAAGGAGAAATAGAGGAGAAGAGAGCAATAGTAGGGAAGAAGAAGCAGGAAAGTAGGTTTAGAAGAAGAGAAGTATCAAGCAGAAACCGTCAACCTTAGTTGGGTCACAGCCAGGGTCCAGGTAGACCCCTAAGTGAAGACAAAAACCACCCAAGGGTGGGATGACGGGAGCGGTCCGTTTCCTGACTGGCAACCCGTAGGTGCCTGTTAACTGTAAGGCAAGTTAAGTGAGGAAAAGGCTCCTCAGTTATTCTATTCCGTCTATGTAAGATATTAACATCATGGGACTGTGAGAACTATCTGTGTAGGAACTTTAAATATGTAGGTCTACCAGTAGGTGCGTAGGGGGAAGAGGGATGGGGGGGGGTGAGGAAAAAGGTAAAGGGGGAGGGGAGGAGGGGTAAGGATGGGGGGGGAGGTAGATGGGGGAGGAGGAGGGATGGTGGGCAGGAGGTAAGGAGGGGGGAGGGTAGAGGGGTACTGCCTGGGACGCAGGGTCCCAGGAAGGCCAAAGTGAGGCAGATCCCGTGTAGGAACCGAATGACAAGAGGCTATGCCTGAATAAACATATGAAAACATAAGTGCATTAGCTAATCAACTAAAACGACATTACCTACGTACATATAACATTAATAAGGCGCAATGTTAGCGTGGCAAGAATAATTAAACAGATGAGCCTAGCGATCAACATTAAATGCAATATCGGGTGCGACAGACCCACCTCCAGTTCAGCCACCCAGTTCCCTGTGATATCTGAGGGATTAGGTCACCCGGCAGGATAGAGGGAGGAGGGGGGGGGGGGGGTGAGGAGGGGGGGGGAAGGGGGGGGGGAGATAGAGAGGGAAGGGATGGAGGGTAGGAGGGGGGGGGGGGTAGTGGAGGGATACTGCCTGGGGTGTAGGGCTCCAGGGAGGCCGAAGTGCGGCGGGACCTGTGTATGAATAGGACGACAAGAGGCTATACCTGAGTAGGCACATGAAAACATAAGTGTGTTAGCTAATCAGCTTGAACAACATTACAGCAATACATATAACAGTAGCCAGGCAATAATGGTGATGCGGTAAGAATAATTAAACAGGAGGGCCCAGCGTTCAAGATTAGATGCAGCAGCTCCACCTCAATTCAGCCATCTAGTTCAGCCAAGGGGGAGGGGGGGGGGCAAACAGCGTTCACATTTAACTAGCAAGTGGATGATAGAGAGGAGGCTAATACGGGGTCTTGATGTTTAATGTCTATGAGAATACCAGCCGACCCGTGTCTCCTCGTCAGGGCAGTGCCAGGGGGGCCCTAAAGTCAATGGCATATTAATATAGCTCTAGAGGGGAGGGAAGGGGGAGATAGGTATGGAGGGGCATGACGTCATGTCTCTAATGCTCGGCTAGACTGCCAGGCGTCCACATCATGGTCAGTCCAGCTACATATGGTAGTGCAAGTGGTGTGTTATGAACAAGGGGAAACTATAGTATACAACATCAACAGCTTACAGGGAGGACAGCTACTTCTTCTCAACGCATCCGAGAGGAGGGAATCCTCCAGAAAGGCAGGTAGTCCATCCGCATCGATCCTGCAAAATAAGAGGATAGAAAGAAAAAAAAAAGGTTGGAGCCTTCTTTACACCGAGTCCATGTCGATCTGTTTAGGGGTCATCTTGTTGGCTTTTTTCTTGGACTTTTGTGATTTCTGGGGTCCGGCTTCTTCCCACGGTGCGGGGGGTGCGATCACTGGGAGGTCGACCAAGTCATTGACAGCCGACCAGTCCGGTATATCCATGTCATTCTGCCCCAGCACTTCCAGAGCTTGGGTCAATTCCTGTCGGGCTCTGATAGTAAATCTTTTGCCTTCCACCATAAAGGAAATCCCGAAAGGGATGAGCCATCTATAGGCAATGTTCCTGGAGCGCAGGTGTGAGGTCAGCGGCCGGAGCATGTTCCTTTTGGATAAGGTGATTCTAGCCAGATCTTGAAATATGGCCAAATGGGCATCCTCAAACATCAGGTCTGGTATAGATCTCGCTTTTCTCAGTATGTCGTCTCTAACTGTGGAGTTCATAAGGCGGCATATGACGTCCCTCGGAGGTTCCTGTGGCTTGGGTTTCGCCTGTAGGGACCTGTGGGCCAGTTCCAACTGGATCTCCAGAGGGTATGCATCTCCCAGGATCTGTATAAAGATAAGCTTCAACGTGGAGGTGAGGGCCTCTGGTAAGACGGCTTCCGGCAGACCTTTGATCCTCAGATTATTTCTCCTACCTCTGTTATCTTGGTCTTCCAACCAGTCGATTACTTTGTTGAGGTGGGTCTGGCATGAGGTTAGAGCCGAAGTAGATGCCATCGTGTATGATATAACTTGCGACTGCGTAGCTTCTAACTGTTCGACCCTGTGGCTGATCTGCCTGATGTCCGATTTTAGCTCCTGCAGGTCCTTGGAGACCGGTTCTAGTAATCTGTCCATAAAAGTGCGGGAGAGAGGGAGTGCGTTATCAAGTACTAAGTCCTCAGGTTCGATTTTGCGGTCCCGTGCTACTTCTTTAAGGGCTTTAGGTGTCTGAGGTCTGTCTTGTGTGGCTGCCATATCAGAAGACTTTCCCGCATCAGATTGACCAGCTCTCTTCATAAAAATTTCCAGGCCTCCCTTTTTGCGGTAAGGAGAATAGTTTCTGGTTTTGGGGGGACCGACCTTGACCATCCTGTAACCTCAGCCAAGCAGTAAAGTGTCTCTCTGCGTCAGGAAAGGGGGGAGAACGCTGGTAGGAATTCAGTATGCATCTCACAGTCCCTATTTGACTATATGTTACTTCATATCATCATTGTCATATGCCGAGCGGATTAGTTAACTTAGTAGTTCAGTAACTTCGCTAGCTATTGGCTGCCAGCACGCCTGGAGGGGGGAACAGGTGCTTTGGACAGGGGATGCACCAGGAGTTATTGTATTATAATATAGAAGCATTCATCCAGCTGTAGATATAGTCCAAAAGATAAGGATCAGTTAAGTAAATAGCGCAGCAACTTCGTGACTTCGCTAGCTATTGGCTGCCAGCACGCCAGGGGGGGAGGGGATAGCAGGTGCTTTAAGTAGAAGATGCACCCGGGGGTATTGTATTATAATATAGGAGCATACACCAAGTTGTAGGCATATTCCAGACATTTGAGGTGCAGTTTGAGGAACGGCCACTAGGAGGCAGCAGGGGAATACAGATCTTGAGACCTTGAAATGGAGGTTTAACAGTCCTGTTATGCACTAGTTGTAGGACACGCACAGGTATGTCAGATTGGAAATCTTGGGTGGAGGGGTCTCTGGAGAACTGTGTGGGCCCTCTCAACTTGGTGTCCTGGACAGAGGGAGGTTTGCTGGGATCCTCACAGCAGATAGGCTGTGGTGTTTAATGTGATGGGGATGATGATGAAGGAGAGGCTCACTACAGGGTGCCGAGTGTTATAAGATGGCCTCTCCCTCCTCCTGTGAAGTCTGCCGTCTGCACTCCACTCTCAATAGCAGCAAATAGAGTCAGATCTGGGGCTGACAGCCAGGGACAGCAGGCTGTGCCCCCAGGAAGCAGCACACAGAGGGACCTGGTGGCGATGCAGGGCTGAGTAGCAGCTCTGTAGTTAGTCAGGAAGGGTACCTGCAGCGTGTCAGCAGTCTGTGCGTCCTCCACCAAACTCCTCGCTCCCGGTCCGTCTCCTCTGCTTTCTCGTGGCGGCAGGGGTCACACAGTAGCAGCGCAGGCTCAAGCGATCCGCCGCAGAAGCGCTGTATATGTCCGAAAGCTGTTGGAGGGTAAAGATTCAGGCAGGCCCTGAGCCTATAACCGCGGGGAAGATGGCGCTTCTCCTCCGTGCCACGCCACGTGGAGCTCACCGTCCCACCTCACCACAGGTCAGTTCCGGGGCGCAGCGGGTCGAGAGTAGTTTCAAAATGCTCCAGGCTATTTCAGCAGCACGATTGTGTAGGTCCTGTCTCTGAAAATTAGCCACAGTTGGCCCAAAAATAGGGTTCTTGCAGGTCTATGTGCAGAGCCGAGGTAGAACACGTCCTCACGCTCGGCTGGCTAGCTCGGCCCCCCCAATTAAGATTTTTTTAATAGAAGTCATTTACAAATCTGTTTAACTTTCTGGCACCAGTTGATAAAAAAAAATAATGTTTTCCACTGGAGTACCCCTTTAAGTGTTCATATTTTAAGGAATACAGAATAAGTTTTATTTTTTGATTAAATCAAACAACCATTCTGCCTGGATTAGGTCTTTTAGCGTTTTCTTCGGCTTTCCTATTTTATAAAATTTATATACTGCTCCCAAACACTTCTCTTTAATAAAATATTTATGAGACGTCCTTTTACATTCTGAGAATTTCTCATAGTTGTCTTTGTAAATTTTTTTTTTTTTTGTGTATTATGTTGTAGCCTCATATGGTCCTTTGGTATAAAGACCACTTCTTTGGGAATTCCAGCAATAATCGAGATCTTTCTTCATTCACATCACGATTACGGCAACAGCTGGGTCCAGTCCTCGCCATACCCCATTCATTTCAATGAGCTAAACAGATTTAGCGCAGGTCTGGCAAGGATATGGCAAGATAAGTTTTAAAAAAATAAACAAATCTCCCTTCTGTATGCCCAAATTGTGATGTGAATGCAGCTTTAGACTGATTCCTTTATATATTGCATTGTCCCTTTTCTAGAACACCATAAAGTCCGTACAGAACAGAACCTGTATTCTTATTCCTGGGTCCATATTACCCTTTAGCTGTTATCTCTGAGACGGGGAACTATAAGGAACTAAAAAACTATTCTACAGGTAAGAATTTATACATTGTCCCCAGTAAAAGAATACACCTGGAAGTTCCTGAATAAATGCAAGAACTGAGGTAATAAATGAGGACTTTGGCTTCATGTTTTGGTGGTTTATAGCGAGCGCAGAGCGTTGACGGTTCACACAGACCATCAGCCATGGATGATGAAGGACGGAGGAAGGCGATTAAGGATTTTACATTTGACAAATGTAAAAGGGGCAACCAGGGTTTTAATAGGATCCTCTTGCAGCTCTTCGGGTATGTCGGCCATGGGAAGTCGTCCTTTATAAACAGTGCCATCTGTGTGTGGAACAAGACTGAGTACAGAAATTGTGCAAATGCAGCAGGTACGAACGAGAGCCACACAACCGAGAGATTGACCTACCCGCTCACTGAGAAGATCATCCTGGTGGATAACAGAGGCTGCTCCATGATGAATTCCTACGAGACTGGAGAGATCTTCGCCCAACTTGGTAAGTGTAAGAAATGGGATAAACGTAAACAGCAGAAAGGGAAGAGTGAAGAACGTCTTGTAGAGGACCTCAAGGGTAATTGTGAGCAGGATCTCTAGGATCAAGCTATATGGGTCTGTGCGTCTCTATGGACGGGTGCTGTACAGTAGATAAGATTCCTATTTCATACATTTCCTATAGACTTTACATTCAGTGTATGGATGGGCTTGTGTGGTACCCAAACATCTACAGTTTACGATAAGTCATGGACCAGACCACAATAAACATTAGGCTCGTCCACCATTTGCCATGTTAAAGGGGTACTCCGGCGCTAAGACATCTTATCCCCTATGCAAAGGATAGGGGATAAGATGCCTGATTGCGGGGGTCCTGCCACTGGGGACCCTTGTGATCTTGCACGCAGCACCCCGTTACAATCAGTCCCCGGAGCATGTTCACTCCAGGTCTGATGACTGGCGATAATGGGGCTGGAGCATTGTGACGTCACGCCCCCCCCCCCCGTGTGATGCCCCCCCCCCCCCCAATGCAAGCCTATGGGAGGGGGCATGACAGCCCCCTCAATGCAAGCCTATGGGAGGGGGAGTGAGAGCTGTCACGCCCCCTCCCATAGACTTGCATTGAGGGGGCAGAGCGTGATGTCACACAGGGGTGGGGCCGTGACATCACAATGCTCAGGCCCTGTGATCGCCAGTCATCAGACCCGGAGTGAACATGCTCTGGGGACTGATTGTAACGGGGTGCTGTGTGCAAGATCACAGGGGTCCCCAGCGGCAGGACCCCCATGATCAGGCATCTTATCCCCTATGCAAAGGATAGGGGATAAGATGCCTGATTGCGGGGGTCCTGCCGCTGGGGACCCTTGTGATCTTGCACGCAGCACCCCATTACAATCAGTCCCCGGAGCATGTTCACTCCAGGTCTGATGACTGGCGATAATGGGGCTGGAGCATTGTGACGTCACGGCCCCCCCCGTGTGACGCCCCCCCCAATGCAAGCCTATGGGAGGGGGCATGACAGCCCCCTCAATGCAAGCCTATGGGAGGGGGAGTGAGAGCTGTCACGCCCCCTCCCATAGACTTGCATTGAGGGGGCAGAGCGTGACGTCACACAGGGGTGGGGCCGTGACATCACAATGCTCAGGCCCTGTGATCGCCAGTCATCAGACCCGGAGCAAACATGCTCTGGGGACTGAGTGTAACGGGGTGCTGTGTGCAAGATCACAGGGGTCCCCAGCGGCGGGACCCCCATGATCAGGCATCTTATTCCCTATCCTTTGGATAGGAGATAAGATGTCTTAGCGCCGGAGTACCCCTTTAAGATATATTATATTGTAAAATACCAAAGTAATAGTCCTTATAGTTTATATGAAGTTAATTCAAATATTATTAATTAAAATTGTTAATAAAAATCATCAGTGTATCTATGTAAAAGTGGATCGCAGGGTTCCGGATTGCCGATATCACACCCAATATAATGGAAGCAAAATAATATAGCAATAGTATAAATAAAGAGTAGTAAAAAGGAAAAAAGGAAAGTATTTAAAAATATATTAGAACCAAAATCATGTCCTTGTATGTGATGATCCAGGTAATAGATCCGATATATAGAGATGTACCGTATTTATCGGCGTATAACACGCACTTTTTAGGCTAAAATTTTTAGCCTAAAGTCTATGTGCGTGTTATACGCCGATACACCCCCAGGAAAGGCAGGGGGAGAGAGGCCGTCGCTGCCCGCTTCTCTCCCCCTGCCTTTCCTGGGGTCTAGAGCGCTGTTGTCGGCCCTTCTTAACCCCTGGTTATCGGCGCCGCTGCCCGTTCTGTCCCCTGACTATCGGTGCCGGCGCCGATAGCCAGGGAGAGAGAAGCGGCGCCGACAGCCAGGGGGAGAGAAGGGGCAGCGGCACCCATTGCCGGCGCCGCTGCCCCGTTGCCTCCCCCCATCCCCGGTGGCATAATTACCTGAGTCCGGTCCGCGCTGCTCCAGGCCTCCGTCGTGCGTCCCCGGCGTCATTGCTATGCGCTGAACGGCGCGGCGCATGACGTCAGAGCGCCGCGCCGTGCATAGCAACGACGCTGGGGACGCACGACGGAGGCCTGGAGCAGCGCGGACCGGACTCAGGTAATTATGCCACCGGGGATGGGGGGAGGCAACGGGGCAGCGGCGCCGGCAATGGGTGCCGCTGCCCCTTCTCTCCCCCTGGCTGTCGGCGCCGCTTCTCTCCCCCTGGCTATCGGCACCGGCACCAATAGTCAGGGGGACAGAACGGGCAGCGGCGCCGATAACCAGGGGGTGAAAAGGACCGACAGCAGCGCTCTAGACCCCAGGAAAGGCAGAGGGAGAGAAGCGGGCAGCGACGGCCTCTCTCTCCCTGCCTTTCCTGGGGGTATATCGGGGTATACACGCGCACACACGCACCCTCATTTTATCATGGATATTTGGGTTAAAAACTTTTTTACCCAAATATCCTTGGTAAAATGAGGGTGCGTGTTATAGGCCGGTGCGTGGTATACCCCGATAAATACGGTAATTATAACATCGAGTGCCAATAACCAGGGATGTTTTACAGAACCGGTGACCAATAGTATTTATTCCCTATGTCTCATATTTATTGAGGTTAAAGATGAATATTGCAAGTAGTGATTTGGCAAGCAGTAGTCATTTAGTATTGAAGTATATGTATATGCTGTATGTATCGCTTGGAAAAAAAAATATTTCATAAAAATAGAGCTTGTATAGTATGGAAAATCATCCCCTCTTACCCCTCCGCTGTAGGAGACAATATTCAGACTGGCAGTGGCTGGATATGAAGCCGGTCAATCAGCGCTGCGATCCTCTGCGGGATCGATCTATGTGTGTAGCGGGTTGGTTCTCCCTCTCCGACAGGCGTGGGGTCCGGGTCTCTGCTTTTTACAGCGTTTCAACTGCTGGTTCGGGATAATGATGCCGCTGCTCTCGCTGGTTATATCCCGCTCCAGACGCCGTTTTTTTTTTTTTACGGAGCCATAAATAATAGTCACTGGAGGCACTGAAATATATTGAGGTATAAAGTGGGTTCCAAAAATGTAAAATGTCTGATAATAGTAGCTGGGCGCGTTTCAGGACTACTGTGCTTTCCTCAGCAGCTTATAGATAATTATCTATGATCTATGATATTTATCTATAAGCTGCTGAGAAAAGGACAGTGGTCCTGAAACGCGTCCAGATACTATCAGACATTATACGTTTTTGGAACACACTTGCATTGATGGATCACGAGCTCCGGGTTTACTTCATGTTCTGTGTATGTTTGAGGCAGAAACGTCCAACGTTATCTTGGGCCCTCACCATTATTTCTTGACCCTGTATTCCTATTAAGGGACAATCATTAAGATTTGATGGTAAATCTTACATAGTAATGTGTAGAACAAGTGGAGAAAATGGTAAGACCTGGTGAAACTCATCTACATTTAATGTCAGCAGTGAGAGGAGGTGCCGATATATTGAATGGATTATTATTATTTTATATTAATTGTTTGATGCCAAATTTATCTTTTCAGCCAACTTGTTGCCCCTGGACAAGCCGGTCGGCTGGAATAAGGGGTTTGAGCTGGCAAACAGGATTGTGGAAGCGGAGCCCTATGTAAAAGCCTCGGATTTCATTATTCCTATATTCGTGTACAAGTAAGAGCTTCTCCGGCACAATCTTCATAACATCGTCATTTATCATAACACATTCACCCGCTCAATCCTCACTTTGGGCCTCTTAGGGGACCAAAACTATTGTAGGAAACTAATCTTTACCATTTCCCTTCACGTAGCTTCAGGTATCGATTCACTAACATTACGGTAATGTAATAGGTATGAGGAGAAGAGTGATGTCTATTGTTCAGGATTTGCAGTATCACCAACACCACCACCACCACCACCACCTCCACCACCAGCACCACCTCCACCACCAGCACCACCTCCACCACCAGCACCACCAACACCACCACCATCACCACCACAAACACCACCCCAACACCACCACCAACACAAACACCACCATCAACACCACTACCACCAACACCGCCACCACCAACACCAACACCACCTCCACCACCACCACCAACAAAACCTCCACCACCAACACCACCAGCACCACCTCCATCACCAACATCACCACCAACACCGCCACCATCACAAACACCACCACCAACACCACCACCAACACCACCTCCACCACCAACACCACCAGCACCACCAACACCGCCACCATCACCACCACCTCCACAAACACCACCACCAACACCACCACCAACACCACCAAAACCAACACCATGGAGAACACTGGCATATGGTTATATGGAGAAGGGAGAACTCCAACCTTTGCCCCTCTATAGATGCATTCTGACCCCTGACCTCTATGTACATTCCGACTTAAAACTTTTTTTTTTTTAATCAACTGGTGCCAGAAGGTTAACAGATTTATAAATTAGAATTAAATTGGAGAGAACCAGTCCTCAAGAACACTAAGGAATATGGTAGAGAAAGATAAAAGGAGAGACATGGATACAGTAACTAAAATGGAATTTATTCATAATATATAGTATGTAAAATGACCAATCACTCTGCAGGGCCCTTGCAGATATAAATGGTAAATGTTCACTTATTATAAATGTAATAAAATCAAAATAAATATATAAAAGATTAAAATTAAACCAATCAATATAAAGCATCAATCAATATATATATTGTTAATGTCCATTGTAGGGAGTTTGCAACAAGTCTCTTTCAATAATCACAGTTCATTCACAGTTAATCAATAAGAAGATAATGAATCTAAATGTATCCAGTGCTGAATATTGAAGGAATCCTATGAGTCAGTATTGGATATTGATTAAATCCTGTGAGTCAGTATTGGATATTGATTAAATCCTGTGAGTCAGTATTGGATATTGATTAAATCCTATGAGTCAGTATTGAATATTGATTAAATCCTGTGAGTCAGTATTGGATATTGATTAAATCCTATGAGTCAGTATTGAATATTGATTAAATCCTATGAGTCAGTATTGGATATTGATTAAATCCTGTGAGTCAGTATTGGATATTGATTAAATCCTATGAGTCAGTATTGGATATTGATTAAATCCTGTGAGTCAGTATTGGATATTGATTAAATCCTGTGAGTCAGTATTGGATATTGATTAAATCCTGTGAGTCAGTATTGGATATTGATTAAATCCTGTGAGTCAATTGTGGCAGCAATAGCAATGTTGTGATCTCAGGTAAATGAATCAGAGCTGTATCAGTGATGTAACAATGTGTCGGTGCACAGCACCACTCACCCTCCTTATGAGACCTCGGGGGACTTCGGATAGCGATGTTTTTTGTAGATAGCGATGGTTAGCAGGTAGCGATGTCAGCGGGTAGCGATGCCGACAGGCTGCGGTGTCCTGCAGATAGCGAACGCTGTCAGTAGTTGCGGTATCAGTTCGGGTCGTGGTCTGGGTGAGGGGTTCTCCGGTGGGCTGTGAGTATCCTGGGCTGGCACGGAGAGGCATCCGTGATGTCCAGGAACCCTGCCGTCCGGGGCTGTGAATAGATGACTGGGAGCAGCTGCGTGTCTGAATGATGCACTAACAATGCGCGCGTTGCAGTGGTCTCGATTTCGCGGGAATCCAGCAGTTGCAAGTCACAAGGAGCGGGTATAGTCTATTTTAAGTGAAGTATGATGGTACCATATTGTCACTGAAGAAAAGGCCCACAGGCCTTGAAACGCGTCTGACTTATTATTAAGCCCCTTACTATTAAGTGTATATCACTTAAAATAGACTATACCCGCTCCTTGTGACTTGCAACTGCTGGATGCCCGTGAAATCGAGACCACTGCAACGCGCGCATTGTTAGTGCATCATTCAGACTCGCAGCTGCTCCCAGTCATCTATTCACAGCCCTGGACGGCAGGGTTCCTGGACATCACCTCCCAAGGCCGGACGCCTCTCCGTGCCAGCCCAGGATACTCACAGCCCACCGGAGAACCCCTCACCCAGACCACGACCCGAACTGATACCGCAACTACTGACAGTGTTCACTATCTGCAGGACACCGCAGCCTGTCGGCATCGCTACCCGCTGACATCGCTACCTGCTAACCATCGCTATCTACAAAAAACATCGCTATCCGAAGTCCCCCGAGGTCTCCTAAGGAGGGTGAGTGGTGCTGTGCACCGACACATTGTTACATCACTGATACAGCTCTGATTCATTTACCTGAGATCACAACATTGCTATTGCTGCCACAATTGACTCACAGGATTTAATCAATATCCAATACTGACTCACAGGATTTAATCAATATCCAATACTGACTCACAGGATTTAATCAATATCCAATACTGACTCACAGGATTTAATCAATATCCAATACTGACTCACAGGATTTAATCAATATCCAATACTGACTCACAGGATTTAATCAATATCCAATACTGACTCACAGGATTTAATCAATATCCAATACTGACTCACAGGATTTAATCAATATCCAATACTGACTCACAGGATTTAATCAATATCCAATACTGACTCACAGGATTTAATCAATATCCAATACTGACTCACAGGATTTAATCAATATCCAATACTGACTCACAGGATTTAATCAATATCCAATACTGACTCACAGGATTTAATCAATACCCAATACTGACTCACAGGATTTAATCAATATCCAATACTGACTCACAGGATTTAATCAATATCCAATACTGACTCACAGGATTTAATCAATATCCAATACTGACTCATAGGATTTAATCAATATCCAATACTGACTCACAGGATTTAATCAATATCCAATACTGACTCACAGGATTTAATCAATATCCAATACTGACTCACATGATTTAATCAATATCCAATACTGACTCACAGGATTTAATCAATATCCAATACTGACTCACAGGATTTAATCAATATCCAATACTGACTCACAGGATTTAATCAATATCCAATACTGACTCACAGGATTTAATCAATATCCAATACTGACTCATAGGATTTAATCAATATCCAATACTGACTCACAGGATTTAATCAATATCCAATACTGACTCACAGGATTTAATCAATATCCAATACTGACTCATAGGATTTAATCAATATTCAATACTGACTCATAGGATTTAATCAATATCCAATACTGACTCACAGGATTTAATCAATATCCAATACTGACTCATAGGATTCCTTCAATATTCAGCACTGGATACATTTTTATTCATTATCTTCTTATTGATTAACTGTGAATGAACTGTGATTATTGAAAGAGACTTGTTGCAAACTCCCTACAATGGACATTAACAATATATATATTGATTGGTGCTTTATATTGATTGGTTTAATTTTAATCTTTTATATATTTATTTTGATTTTATTACATTTATAATAAGTGAACATTTACCATTTATATCTGCAAGGGCCCTGCAGAGGGATTGGTCATTTTACATACTATATATTATGAATAAATTCCATTTTAATTACTGGATCCATGTCTCTCCTTTTATCTTTCTCTACCACATTCCTTAGTGTTCTTGAGGACTGGTTCTCTCCAATTTAATTCTACATTACTCTAGGCCTTATCGGGTGAAGGCATCACTTTTAACCTCGATCACTTATCTCCCCATATCCTAAGTGAAGCTACACATCCTTTTCTGCAGATTTATAAATGACTTCTATTAAAAAAAAAATATATATATATATATATCCTTCCAGTACTTCTTAGTGGCTGTATATTACAGAGAAAGTTTTTCTGTTTTGGGATTTCTTATTTTTTTCTGACCACAGTGCTCTCTGCTGACACCTCTGTCCATATCAGGAACTGTCCAGAGCAGCATAGGTTTGCTATAGGGATTTGTTCTGAACAGTTCCTGATATGGACAGAAGTGTCAGCAGAGAGCCCTGTAGACAGAAAAAAAAA
The DNA here is from genome assembly GCF_029499605.1 of Hyla sarda. Taxonomy (NCBI): domain Eukaryota; kingdom Metazoa; phylum Chordata; class Amphibia; order Anura; family Hylidae; genus Hyla; species Hyla sarda. The sequence goes on from NC_079196.1 coordinate 232,795,687, forward strand.
AGAAATCCAAAAAGAAAAGAACTTTCTCTGTAGTATATAGCAATTGAGAAGTACTGGAAGGGTAAAGATTTTTTAATATAAGTAATTAAAAAATCTGTTTTAACTTCCTGGCACCAGTTGATCAAAAAAAAAATGTTTTCCACCGGAGTACCCCTTTAACCTTTGGTTTCTGATCTATTTTTTAGAGTGAAAGCCGGAATAACTCCTTCACTAAAGGAGGAGCTAAAAGAAATATTCAAGACTGCCATAGAACTAACAAGTAAGTGTCCACCCTATATACAGATACTATATGTAAGTGTCCACCCTATATACAGATACTATATGTAAGTGTCCACCCTATATACAGATCTTATATGTAAGTGTCCACCCTATATACAGATACTATATGTAAGTGTCCACCCTATATACAGATCCTATATGTAAGTGTTCACCCTATATACAGATACTATATGTAAGTGTCCACCCTATATACAGATCCTATATGTAAGTGTCCACCCTATATACAGATACTATATGTAAGTGTCCACCCTATATACAGATCCTATATGTAAGTGTCCACCCTATATACAGATACTATATGTAAGTGTCCACCCTATATACAGATCCTATATGTAAGTGTCCACCCTATATACAGATACTATATGTAAGTGTCCACCCTATATACAGATCTTATATGTAAGTGTCCACCCTATATACAGATACTATATGTAAGTGTTCACCCTATATACAGATCCTATATGTAAGTGTCCATCCTATATACAGATTCTATATGTAAGTGTCCATCCTATATACATATACTATATGTAAGTGTCCACCCTATATACAGATCCTATATGTAAGTGTCCATCCTATATGCAGATCCTATATGTAAGTGTCCATTCTATATACAGATATTATATGTAAGTGTCCACCCTACATACAGATCCTATATGTAAGTGTCCACCGAATATATACAGATCCTATATGTAAGTGTCCACCCTATATACAGATCCTATATGTAAGTGTCCATCCTATATGCAGATCCTATATGTAAGTGTCCATCCTATATACATATCCTATATGTAAGTGTCCATCCTATATACAGATCCTATATGTAAGTGTCCACCCTATATACAGATCCTATATGTAAGTGTCCACCCTATATACAGATCCTATATGTAAGTGTCCACCCTATATACAGATCCTACATATAAATATCCACCCTATATAGAGACCCTACATATAAATATCCACCCTATATATATACTCTATATGTAATTGTCCAACCTATACACAGATTTAGAATGTACATATGTTTTCCTATGAAGACGTTCCTGTTCCTGTTGTGTTTCCTCCTTGAGGCATTTGCAGTTTTCCAATGGATTTTGTACAAGATGATTTATGATTTGATGACTGAGGATCTTATGACAATGTAGATCTATAATCACCATATCAGATATCTCCGGTGTGATATAGACTGCAGCAGGTCCTAGGACAGGAGTGAAAGCCGGAATAACTCCTTCACTAAAGGAGGAGCTAAAAGAAATATTCAAGACTGCCATAGAACTAACAAGTAAGTGTCCACCCTATATACAGAAACTATATGTAAGTGTCCACCCTATATACATATACTATATGTAAGTGTCCACCCTATATACAGATACTATATGTAAGTGTCCACCCTATATACAGATACTATATGTAAGTGTCCACCCTATATACAGATCCTATATGTAAGTGTCCACCCTATATACAGATACTATATGTAAGTGTCCACCCTATATACAGATCCTATATGTAAGTGTCCACCCTATATACAGATACTATATGTAAGTGTCCACCCTATATACAGATACTATATGTAAGTGTCCACCCTATATACAGATCCTATATGTAAGTGTCCACCCTATATACAGATACTATATGTAAGTGTCCACCCTATATACAGATCCTATATGTAAGTGTCCACCCTATATACAGATACTATATGTAAGTGTCCACCCTATATACAGATCCTATATGTAAGTGTCCACCCTATATACAGATACTATATGTAAGTGTCCACCCTATATACAGATCTTATATGTAAGTGTCTACCCTATATACAGATCCTATATGTAAGTGTCCACCCTATATACAGATACTATATGTAAGTGTCCACCCTATATACAGATACTATATGTAAGTGTCCACCCTATATACAGATCCTATATGTAAGTGTCCACCCTATATACATATACTATATGTAAGTGTCCACCCTATATACAGATCCTATATGTAAGTGTCCACCCTATATACAGATACTATATGTAAGTGTCCACCCTATATACAGATCCTATATGTAAGTGTCCACCCTATATACAGATACTATATGTAAGTGTCCACCCTATATACAGATCTTATATGTAAGTGTCCACCCTATATACAGATACTATATGTAAGTGTTCACCCTATATACAGATCCTATATGTAAGTGTCCATCCTATATACAGATTCTATATGTAAGTGTCCATCCTATATACATATACTATATGTAAGTGTCCACCCTATATACAGATCCTATATGTAAGTGTCCATCCTATATGCAGATCCTATATGTAAGTGTCCATTCTATATACAGATATTATATGTAAGTGTCCACCCTACATACAGATCCTATATGTAAGTGTCCACCGAATATATACAGATCCTATATGTAAGTGTCCACCCTATATACAGATCCTATATGTAAGTGTCCATCCTATATGCAGATCCTATATGTAAGTGTCCATCCTATATACATATCCTATATGTAAGTGTCCATCCTATATACAGATCCTATATGTAAGTGTCCACCCTATATACAGATACTATATGTAAGTGTCCACCCTATATACAGATCCTATATGTAAGTGTCCACCCTATATACAGATACTATATGTAAGTGTCCACCCTATATACAGATACTATATGTAAGTGTCCACCCTATATACAGATCCTATATGTAAGTGTCCACCCTATATACATATACTATATGTAAGTGTCCACCCTATATACAGATCCTATATGTAAGTGTCCACCCTATATACAGATACTATATGTAAGTGTCCACCCTATATACAGATCCTATATGTAAGTGTCCACCCTATATACAGATACTATATGTAAGTGTCCACCCTATATACAGATCTTATATGTAAGTGTCCACCCTATATACAGATACTATATGTAAGTGTTCACCCTATATACAGATCCTATATGTAAGTGTCCATCCTATATACAGATTCTATATGTAAGTGTCCATCCTATATACATATACTATATGTAAGTGTCCACCCTATATACAGATCCTATATGTAAGTGTCCATCCTATATGCAGATCCTATATGTAAGTGTCCATTCTATATACAGATATTATATGTAAGTGTCCACCCTACATACAGATCCTATATGTAAGTGTCCACCGAATATATACAGATCCTATATGTAAGTGTCCACCCTATATACAGATCCTATATGTAAGTGTCCATCCTATATGCAGATCCTATATGTAAGTGTCCATCCTATATACATATCCTATATGTAAGTGTCCATCCTATATACAGATCCTATATGTAAGTGTCCACCCTATATACAGATCCTATATGTAAGTGTCCACCCTATATACAGATCCTATATGTAAGTGTCCACCCTATATACAGATCCTACATATAAATATCCACCCTATATAGAGACCCTACATATAAATATCCACCCTATATATATACTCTATATGTAATTGTCCAACCTATACACAGATTTAGAATGTACATATGTTTTCCTATGAAGACGTTCCTGTTCCTGTTGTGTTTCCTCCTTGAGGCATTTGCAGTTTTCCAATGGATTTTGTACAAGATGATTTATGATTTGATGACTGAGGATCTTATGACAATGTAGATCTATAATCACCATATCAGATATCTCCGGTGTGATATAGACTGCAGCAGGTCCTAGGACAGGAGTGAAAGCCGGAATAACTCCTTCACTAAAGGAGGAGCTAAAAGAAATATTCAAGACTGCCATAGAACTAACAAGTAAGTGTCCACCCTATATACAGAAACTATATGTAAGTGTCCACCCTATATACATATACTATATGTAAGTGTCCACCCTATATACAGATACTATATGTAAGTGTCCACCCTATATACAGATACTATATGTAAGTGTCCACCCTATATACAGATCCTATATGTAAGTGTCCACCCTATATACAGATACTATATGTAAGTGTCCACCCTATATACAGATCCTATATGTAAGTGTCCACCCTATATACAGATACTATATGTAAGTGTCCACCCTATATACAGATACTATATGTAAGTGTCCACCCTATATACAGATCCTATATGTAAGTGTCCACCCTATATACAGATACTATATGTAAGTGTCCACCCTATATACAGATCCTATATGTAAGTGTCCACCCTATATACAGATACTATATGTAAGTGTCCACCCTATATACAGATCCTATATGTAAGTGTCCACCCTATATACAGATACTATATGTAAGTGTCCACCCTATATACAGATCTTATATGTAAGTGTCTACCCTATATACAGATCCTATATGTAAGTGTCCACCCTATATACAGATACTATATGTAAGTGTCCACCCTATATACAGATACTATATGTAAGTGTCCACCCTATATACAGATCCTATATGTAAGTGTCCACCCTATATACATATACTATATGTAAGTGTCCACCCTATATACAGATCCTATATGTAAGTGTCCACCCTATATACAGATACTATATGTAAGTGTCCACCCTATATACAGATCCTATATGTAAGTGTCTACCCTATATACAGATCCTATATGTAAGTGTCCACCCTATATACAGATCTTATATGTAAGTGTCCACCCTATATACAGATACTATATGTAAGTGTTCACCCTATATACAGATCCTATATGTAAGTGTCCATCCTATATACAGATTCTATATGTAAGTGTCCATCCTATATACATATACTATATGTAAGTGTCCACCCTATATACAGATCCTATATGTAAGTGTCCATCCTATATGCAGATCCTATATGTAAGTGTCCATTCTATATACAGATATTATATGTAAGTGTCCACCCTACATACAGATCCTATATGTAAGTGTCCACCGAATATATACAGATCCTATATGTAAGTGTCCACCCTATATACAGATCCTATATGTAAGTGTCCATCCTATATGCAGATCCTATATGTAAGTGTCCATCCTATATACATATCCTATATGTAAGTGTCCATCCTATATACAGATCCTATATGTAAGTGTCCACCCTATATACAGATCCTATATGTAAGTGTCCACCCTATATACAGATCCTATATGTAAGTGTCCACCCTATATACAGATCCTACATATAAATATCCACCCTATATAGAGACCCTACATATAAATATCCACCCTATATATATACTCTATATGTAATTGTCCAACCTATACACAGATTTACAATGTACATATGTTTTCCTATGAAGACGTTCCTGTTCCTGTTGTGTTTCCTCCTTGAGGCATTTGCAGTTTTCCAATGGATTTTGTACAAGATGATTTATGATTTGATGACTGAGGATCTTATGACAATGTAGATCTATAATCACCATATCAGATATCTCCGGTGTGATATAGACTGCAGCAGGTCCTAGGACAGGAGCGGCCATAAGGGGAGCAGATATTCTCCTCATCACAGAGGATGTTCTGTAGGGGGCGCTGTACATGGAGATACATGTTATGGTGGGTGTTATTAGATATTAAGATTATCCTTACTTCTGTCTCTCTCTGAAGTCAATATTTTCTATTAATAGGGAGAACATGATCCTCAGATAAAACAATGGACTCTGACCCATATTATGACATTTTGGCCTCCACTGACTGATATTAGGAAAATGTTTCCGTGTTATAGAAAGTCTGTGCACGACAGTATAAAGCTCCTTAACAGATTGACTCACCTAAATATGTCACCATGAATTACATCCTGACAGGAAGAAATACTCATTGTGTTTCTTGTGTTTCAGAGGTGGTCCCCATCGTTGTCCTCACTCACAAGAATGACCGATACTGCACTGAGGTCGAAAACTTGTTCAGGGACATTGGGACGGAACGTTTCTTTGCCCTTGAAAATTACACAGAAAATAGTCCACAGAGAAAAAGGGAAACTCACGAGGCGGTCATCAAGTTCCTGTACGAAGTCATCAGCGACGCCCAATTCAGAGCCAACGAGCCCCGAGATGCGGATCAGGAGCTGATCGATCGGAAGCTGCTGGTACTAAAATATATTCACAACAGGGAAATGATGATTCTGAAAACAAATATGGAAAAACAGGCAGCCATAGAGAAGATCAGGATGGAGCAGGCCTTAAAACTGAAGCAAGAAGAGGAGGAAGAAGAGTTACAGAAAATTCGAGACTTATTTAAGGAAAAGATGCAGAGCATGCAACGAGAATTCCAGAGACAGAGATTACGAGATCAGTTTGAGCACGAACAGAGACTAAAAGCGATGGAAAAACAAGGAAAGAAGAATAAGAAGAGCAAATAATGGGGAAACGGCAGCAACAAGGTCTATACGGGAGGATGGTCAGTGGGGATGCAACATATGGCGGCTTTGTGTCTCTCTGCTGCCCCACATTGTCTTCTCTCCTCATTCTCTATATGACTCTTACAATGATACATTTAACCCCAGACACTGGTTACAGGAAGATACATTTTATGCAAAAAAAATAAATAAATACAAACAACAGAAATCCCCCAAAACTGTAAAACAAGATCAACATGGTAAAAAAATATAGAAAGGCACAGACGCTGAATGTGGTAGACGGACTGCATCATACATCTGAATGGGGTTTAGAAAGATCCTCCAGAATATGTCACATGTTTCGATACAGAACAAATCTAAAAAAACAAAGTGTAACTGTTGTTAAAAAAAAACTTTGACATAAAGGCATGATACTAGTTTTGTTGGGTCTGAGTGTTTAGATCCTGATTGCTAGAACCTGTGTGCTGCCCACTGAGACAATCCCATAGACTTACTGTAAACAAGAGAGAACGCACATAGCTCGTTCTTCTCACAGCTCGTTCTAGCAATCGACCGGAGCCCGGACACTCAGACCCCGACCAAACAAACTTCTGACACGTCTCTGCAATATTAGTGACTGGTGTATCATATTTGGTGTGACATTGCTGCTGAAACCAGTGACGGCGCATATCTCGGCCGGGTTTCTTTTGGTGTAATACGTCTCTACAACATGTGAAAAGTTTTTTGTAAAGTGACAGTGCCCATGTAACCTACAAATCTGATTGTGTGATAATCCTCAGGACGTAGCGGAGTGGACTAACAATTCGGCCATTACTGTAGCGTACTATGACTGTGGCGCTTGGTACATGGTAATGACCCATGGCTGCTATTGGCGCAAAAAAGGAGCAAAGCCACTGAAAAGTCTCTAAAACGACACCAGCCCAGGCTTAGCTTTTTGGTGTATGTAAAGAGAGAAATTTCAGAAAATGTGACCTGCACAAAATTTATGAAATACTCTGCCACCATTTAATAAATTTGGTGCTCCTACACATTAGAGCGCACAAAAAAAAATGGTGTAGAAAAATGCTTCACTTACACCTACAATGATAAATGCTTCACTTACACCTACAATGATAAACATTTCACTTACACCTACAATGATAAACATTTCACTTACACCGACAATGATAAATGCTCCACTTACACCTACAATGATAAATACTTCACTTACACCTACAATGATAAATACTTCACTTACACCTACAATGATAAATGCTTCACTTACACCTACAATGATAAACATTTCACTTACACCTACAATGATAAATGCTCCACTTACACCTACAATGATAAATGCTTCACTTACACCTACAATGATAAACATTTCACTTACACCTACAATGATAAACATTTCACTTACACCGACAATGATAAATGCTCCACTTACACCTACAATGATAAATACTACACTTACACCTACAATGATAAATGCTTCACTTACACCTACAATGATAAATGCTTCACTTACACCTACAATGATAAACATTTCACTTACACCTACAATGATAAACATTTCACTTACACCTACAATGATAAACATTTCACTTACACCTACAATGATAAATGCTCCACTTACACCTACAATGATAAATGCTTCACTTACACCTACAATGATAAACATTTCACTTACACCTACAGTGATAAATGCTTCATTTACACCTACAATGATAAATGCTTCACTTACACCTACAATGATAAATGCTTCACTTACACCTACAATGATAAACATTTCACTTACACCTACAATGATAAATGCTTCATTTACACCTACAATGATAAATGCTTCACTTACACCACAATGATAAATGCTTCACTTAAACCTACAATGATAAATGCTTCACTTACACCTACAATGATAAATGCTTCACTTACACCTACAATGATAAATGCTTCACTTACACCTACAATGATAAATGCTTCACTTACACCTACAATGATAAATACTTAATTTACACTTACAATGATAAATGCTTCACTTACACCACAATGATAAATGCTTCACTTAACCCTGCAATGATAAATGCTTCACTTGCACCTACAATGATAAATGCTTTACTTACACCTACAATGATAAATGCTTTCCTTACACTGACAATGATAAATGCTTCACTTACACCTACAATGATAAATGCTTCACTTACACCTACAATGATAAACATTTCACTTACACCTACAATGATAAATGCTCCACTTACACCTACAATGATAAATGCTTCACTTACACCTACAATGATAAACATTTCACTTACACCTACAATGATAAACATTTCACTTACACCGACAATGATAAATGCTCCACTTACACCTACAATGATAAATGCTTCACTTACACCTACAATGATAAACATTTCACTTACACCTACAATGATAAACATTTCACTTACACCGACAATGATAAATGCTCCACTTACACCTACAATGATAAATACTTCACTTACACCTACAATGATAAATATTTCACTTACACCTACAATGATAAATGCTTCACTTACACCTACAATGATAAACATTTCACTTACACCTACAATGATAAATGCTCCACTTACACCTACAATGATAAATGCTTCACTTACACTACAATGATAAATGCTTCACTTACACCTACAATGATAAATGCTTTCCCTATACCGACAATGATAAATGCTTCACTTACATCTACAATGATAAATGCTTCACTTACACCTACAATGATAAATGCTTCACTTACACCTACAATGCTAAATGCTTCACTTACACCTACAATGCTAAATGCTTTCCTTACACCGAAAATGATAAATGCTTTCCTTACACTGACAATGATAAATGCTTCACTTACACCTACAATGATAAATGCTTCACTTACACCTACAATGATAAATTCTTCACTTACACCTACAATGATAAATGCTTCACTCACACCTACAATGATAAATGCTTCACTTACACCTACAATGATAAATTCTTCACTTACACCTACAATAATAAATGCTTCACTTACACCTACAATGATAAATGCTGGACCTTATGTCCTCTACTTAATTCAGGTCCTAGTGTATTTCTTAATTTAGTCTTATTTTTAATGTCATTTTTTCCCCTCCTTGTCTGGTTTTACTTTGCCTTAAAGGAGAAGTATCATGCATAAACAGTATACATTTTAGATCATGGGGGGGGGGGGGGGATTTACCTCCAAGACTTCCCTTGATCTCTGGCATGGGGCCCTTTGTTCTCCCCTGTAACAGGGCATGCCTACCCAAAGAGGCCGCAGACACGTTACCTCTATACACCTCTATGGGAGAGCCATTTGTCTATTTTCGCTCTCCCATAGAGGTATATAGAGGCAGCGTGTCGCCACAGCTTCGTGTGGGGGTCGTTTCGCTCCGTTCCCTGAAAGAGCTGAGTGCCTGTGCAGGAGCAACTTTTCCTCTGGACAGCTTTTGATAAATCTCCTCTATATGGGGTGGGTGACCCTCTTTCAAATGAGATATCACTTACCAGAATCCGTGTACCCCCTCCTGCTGTTGTATCTGCGGCTGCACAGCTGAATTGCTTTGCTGTTGCGAATGGCGCCCCCCGCCATATGGGCCATGCAATGACCGGTATTTATCCAACCAATACTCCAACTCCCAGAATGTTGCACCATATACTATATCAGTGTTTCCCAACCAGAGCAACTCCAGCTGTTGCAAAACTACAACTCCCAGCATGCCTAGACAGCCAACAGCTGTCCGGGCATGCTGGGAGTTGTAGTTTTGCAACAGCTGGAGGCGCCCCTGGTTAGGAAACACTGACCAATACTATATACTACTATATACTCCATCATTCTGGGAGTTGTAGTTTTCGTTTGGGGCAGCTGCTGAGCCACAGGCTGTATCAGGACATGCTGGGAGTTGTAGTTAGTAACTAACTGCAACTTCCGAATTTAATAAAAAAAAAAAAAAAAGCGATCAAAAAGTCACATGAAACAAAAATTGTCCTGTTAAAAACTACAGGGGTCAGAATAGGACAAAACTTCCCCCGCATATGTGTATCCTGTGATGTCACGTACATAAAATTAATTATGCAAATTAGCATGGCCAGTACTTTTTTGGCAAGAAAGGTGGCGACCCTAAAGGTGGTGACCTTAATACCTCGCTAAAAAGAGGGTCAGCCACACTGCAAGCGAGATTTGTCAAAACTTGTCGCCCATAGCAACCAATCACATCGCTTCTTTAATTTTTAAAAGGCCTCTGCAAAGTGAAAGAAGCGATGTGATTGGTTGCTATGGACGACTGGCGGATGTTTCCTCTGCACAGGTTTTATAATCCTCTATATCCAGCTCAGTGTGGTGACCCTCAGATTACCTTTAACTATTACATTGTAAGTCACCAAACTAATGTAATGACCCCATAAATATAACATGTTTATATCCACTTACATCAGGGGTACAGCCAATACACCAGTAGGGGCCCGGGCCCTGCGATCAACCTGGGCAAAATTTTGTGGAAGCCTCTAGTCACAGTCTACTGCAGTGTTTCCCAACCAGGGTGCCTCCAGCTGTTGCAAAACTACAACTCCCAGCCTGCCCCGACAGCCGAAAGCTGCCCAGGCATGCTGGGAGTTGTAGATTTGCAACAGCTGGAGGCACCATGGTTGGGAGACACTGGTCTAGTGTGTGTACAGGAGGGCTGTTGCCTCCGCTCCCCAACCGATCCTGAACTTCCTGTAACTGTGGAATGAAGGGGATATGTCTGTAGGGTATGGAGAGGATAGGTGTAGTAGTCTATGACTGATCATCAGAGTGGAGGAGGATAGGTGTAGTAGTCTATAACTGATCATTAGAGTGGGGGAGGATAGGTGTAGTAATCTATGGCTGATCATTAGAGTGAGGTATGATAGGTGTAGTAGTCTATGCCTGATCATTAGAGTGGGGGAGGATAGGTGTAGTAGTCTATGACTGATCATTCGAGTGGGGGAGGATAGGTGTAGTAGTCTATGACTGATCATCAGAGTGGAGGAGGATAGGTGTAGTAGTCTATGACTGATCATTAGAGTGGAGTAGGATAGGTGTAGTAGTCTATAAATGATCATTAGAGTGGGGGAGGATAGGTGTAGTAGTCTATAAATGATCATTAGAGTGGGGGAGGATAGGTGTAGTAGTCTATGACTGATCATTAGAGTGGGGGAGGATAGGTGTAGTAGTCTATGACTGATCATTAGAGTGGGGAAGGATAGGTGTAGTAGTCTATGACTGATCATTAGAGTGAGGGAGAATAGGTGTAGTAGTCTATGACTGATCATTAGAGTGGAGTAGAATAGGTGTAGTAGTCTATGACTGATCATTACAGTGGGGGAGGATAGGTGTAGTAGTCTATGGCTGATCATTACAGTGGGGGAGGATAGGTGTAGTAGTCTATGACTGATCATTAGAGAGGGGTAGGATAGGTGTGGTAGTCTATAACTGATCATTATAGTGGGGAGGATAGGTGTAGTAGTCTATGGCTGATCATCAGAGTGGAGGAGGATAGGTGTAGTAGTCTATAACTGATCATTAGAGTGGGGGAGGATAGGTGTAGTAATCTATGGCTGATCATTAGAGTGAGGTATGATAGGTGTAGTAGTCTATGCCTGATCATTAGAGTGGGGTAGGATAGGTGTAGTAGTCTATGGCTGATCATTAGAGTGGGGGAGGATAGGAGTAGTAGTCTATAGTTGATCATTACAGTGGGGTAAGATAGGTGTAGTATTATATGACTGATCATTAGAGTGGGGGAGAATAGGTGTAGTAGTCTATGTCTGATCATTAGAGTGGGGGAGGATAGGTGTAGTAGTCTATAACTGATCATTAGTGTGGGGTAGGATAGGTGTAGTAGTCTATAGCTGATCATTAGAGTGGGGGAGGATAGGTGTAGTAGTCTATGACTGATCATTATAGTGGGGAGGATAGGTGTAGTAGTCTATGGCTGATCATTAGAGTGGGGGAGGATAGGTGTAGTAGTCTATAGCTGATCATTAGAGTGGGGGAGGATAGGTGTAGTAGTTTATGACTGATAATTATAGTGGGG